>NW_012098099.1:3913117-3937170 GCF_000951045.1 Mandrillus leucophaeus
GTGCACATTATTTAATTGAGAAATCACATAGATTAAAATTATTTTCCCAAACCGTAACAATCATTGTAGAGATACAAATAAAATAATATTAGTATGGGGCAGCAGATACTCTGATCATTTAGTCATGGTGCGGGGCGGACCGGGGTCCCGCCGCCCGGGGTCCAGGTAATGGTAGCTACCGGCTGGGCGCGCCGCTCGGGACTACTCCCTGCGCCTCGACCCCTCTCTCGCTGCCCGCCGGCCTTCGTCGCACTAGCGCCCCCAGCGGCGCGCAGGCTCCGGGAAGCGCAGCGCGCGCGGACCCCGGGGGCAGTTTCCTAGCAACCGGCGCAGCTGCTACGTCACGGTGGCAGGTTCTAAGCGCTGCCGGGCACCGTAGGGCCGCCGTGTGTATCTTCCAGCATCTGCGGGCTGGTGGAAGCGCTGCTCACAGTCAGTGTCCGTACGTCTTCGTCCGCCATTACCCTCCTTATCCTGCGCCAGGTAGCGGACAGCCGCCTCCCGCCGCGCACCCTCCACTGAGGCCGGGGTCAGAGACTAGGGGCCGCCCGGCCCGCCCCTGCGCGGCCCTTTCCCCTGAGCCCGCGGAGCCCGCCGCCCCGGGCCTCGGGGGAACGATGCTGGAGTCCATTCGCGTGACGGGTGAGTGCAGGGAAGGGCTGGCCGCGGCGGGGGTGCGGGGCGGACCGGGGTCCCGCCGCCCGGGGTCCAGGTAATGGTAGCTACCGGCTGGGCGCGCCGCTCGGGACTCCACCCTGCGTCCCGACCCCTGCGGGGCGCTCAGGAGGCGCTCGCGAAAAGCCTACGAAGGGAAGAGAGAAATCGGCCCCTTTTCCTTTCGTCACTTATTATCAGTAAGTACATGCTGTGGAATCTCGTGAAAAATATTATAATAATAGACCGGTTGCTGGTCCTACAAAGGTACAGTCCAAAGATTGTTAAATCTTATTTTCAAAACACGCTAGGTGTGTGATTAAGCTTCATAATTTTCTAGAATAGTCAGAAAAAATAAGCTAAGTGAAAGAACACATCTGTATTTCAGTATTTATACTGTGTATATTTGTGTGTGTATGCTTTTATTCTTAAACAGTGAGAACATTTTGAGTTGATATTATAATAGGCCATTTTACAGTACAGATTATACCAAGGGTAAAACATGGGTCTTTAAACAGACCCCAGGTCAGAAAGTCTGAAAGTTTACCTGCATTTTTAAAAATTCAGTTCGATCTCTGGGAGCACAGAACTTGACTCTTACTATTTGTAAATCGCTATGCGTGTTAGCCATTAAAAAAAAAAAACCTTACGTAATCTTAGAGTAATTTTCTAGGCCATTTTCCCAGCATTTGATTCTGTACGCAAACATTTTTGCAAGGCAGGGTTTTGACAGTTCAGAATTATGACGAAGAACAACGGAGTAAAGGGAAATACCTACTCCTCAAACTAGTGCCAAAATAAGGCCGGAATTTTAAATTTTAAAACAATGCAGTGCCTAATAGACTATTTTTCTGTGAGCACTCTAACTGAAAAACCAAACCCCTTGCCAGTGAAAACATGATTTTAATTTTATACTGTTTTATTTCATGTTCAATGTTATACAGAGTTGATTTGTGCAGTCATGACATTGCCGCGATGTATCTCATTTATGTTGACAGGAAACATAGTTACAGGAGCTAAGATTGAAAAGGCAACTTTAATTGGCGTTAGAGTTTTTAAAAATGTGATTTGATGTAGATGCTACTTTCGTCCTAAAACACAATTAAAATGTCAAAAGTTACTTAAAAGTACCATACCTCCTAAATATGGAGCAAGGTTTCTCAACCTCAGCACCATTAACTTTGTTGTTGTTGTTTTTGAGACAGAGTCTCGCTCTGTCACCCAGGCTGGAGTGCAAGGGCGCTGTCTCTGCTCACTGCAATCTCCACCTCCCGGGTTCAAGCGATTCTCCTGCCTCGACCTCCCGAGTAACTGGGATTACAGACGCACACCACCACGCCCGGCAAATTTTTGTAGTTTTAGTAGAGACAGGGGTTCACCATGTTGTTCAGGCTGGTCGGAACTCCTGACCTCAGGTGATCCTGCCACCTCGGCTTCCCAAAGTGCTGGGATTACAGGCATGAGCCACTGTGCCCAGCCTAGCACTGTTAACTTTGGACAAGATAATTCTTCCTTGTGGGATGCTGTTCTCTGCCCCGACCCCATAATTGTGACAACTAAAAATCACAATTGGGCAGGGGGGTGGGGGAGGGCAACATCTTCTTCTCCATAGAATCAGTGCCTTGAAGAAAAATGTAGATTTCTGTCACAGTGCACATTATTTAATTGAGAAATCACATAGATTAAAATTATTTTCCCAAACCGTAACAATCATTGTAGAGATACAAATAAAATAATATTAGTATTAGAAAGCAGATACTCTGATCATTTAGTCATGCAGAGTGATCTCTTGATATGTCAACGTGTTGAGTTAGAAGTTTGAGAAGAGATACTTTAGAAAGTAGTAGACCCACTCCTCTTGTCTCATTTCCCTTCCTATAATTTAGTGGCGGTACATTTATCAGTCCAACCCTGTATGTTTGCAAACCCTGAGGTAAATAATTTGGCAGTGAATTTCTATAGTACAATAAAGTTCAAATAGCCATTTGAGACCATTCAGGCCTCTCATTTACGATTCCTTTAAAAATAACTGGGTCATTTTTCAGACTACTTTCTCTCTTATATAGTACTTAACTAGTTGAAATCATTCTAGAGCCCGGTGCCCAGCATTTGACTGTGATATCAGAAAAACCCAATTTGGACAGCCAGAAACTTCATGTAGAGAGTTAAGCTGAAAACATGCCCTCCTCTCCCCTGGTCATTCCCTCACGATTCATTAATATCTAAGATGGCCATGTTCTTCTTTCTGGTTAGCAGAACTTGATTGTGGTAAGAGTACTGATGGAAATGTGTTCATTTTTTTTTTCAGCTCTAAAAGTTGTTACAAATATAGAACAGACTCATTATTTTATATTTCAGGAATGAAGCAATTACTTGTTTCTGAAATCACTTCCTATGTAATATCTTATCCACTTTTGACTTATTAGTATATGCTATCTCTGCTGTTTAAAAATGGAATCAAATCAGAAAAGGTTTTTTTTGACTTCTCATGGCCTTTTAAAGAGGAAGGTTCTCAGGCTGGGTGCAGTGGCTCACACTTGTAATCCCAGCACTTTGTGAGGCAGAGAGTAGATGGATTACCTGAGCTCAGGAGTTCGAGACCAACCTGGGCAACACAGCAAAACCCCATCTCTACAAAAAATTAAAAAATTAGCCGGGCATGGTGGCCTGCGCCTGTAGTCCCAGCTACTTGGAAGGCTGAGGCAGGAGTATCACTTGAGCGCCCAGGTGTCAGAGGTTGCAGTGAGCCAGAATTGCCACTGCACTCCAGCCTTGGTCACAGATTGAGACCCTGTCACAAAAAAAAAAAAAAAAAAAGAAGGTTCTACTTTAGCTTCTGGGATTTTTTTTTAAAAAAGAGGGTTTATTATACTAAAGCCACTAAAATCTTGATTCTAAAATATAGATTAATTACCTTATTAACATGAAATTTGCCTTGGAATTCAAATTTAATGATTCAAAATATTTCCCTATGTACATTTTTCCATGTGGTGTTTCTCTAGGAGCTGAATATAATATTTAATGTGATACTAATAATAGTTAACAGAGGCTGCTTACTTATAGTCCAGCACTGTTCTCAGCACTTCACACATACTAACTTTTAAAATCCTTACAACAGTACTACGAAGTATGTATTATTATTATCATCCCATTTTACAGATAAGGAAACTATAGCACAAAGAAGTTATGTAACTTGGTCAGGGTTATAGCTATTAATAAACAGAGCCAAGATTCATACCAGACAGCTCCATTCCAAAGCCCATATTGTCAACTACTAGGAAAATCAGCTCACTATTATAGTGACTGTACACTGATTTGAGCCACAAAACCCAACCTCAAGATTTCATTTAATATCTGTGTCACATTATCTGATGGTTTGCTCAAGTGTTAGTTTTTAGGTTTTTAATCACAGGCAAGTATGTAATAATTTTTACCTGGGAAAATCCTATTTCACTTGAATATAAATTTGTTGTTTTCAAAATAGAAGACATCTAGTTCATTCATTAACAAAATGCTGTGAGAAACCATATAAGATTATGTTCATTTATGATTTCCTATTGGCTTTATTTTGTATGTGATGTAAGAAGTGATTAATGAGTCATTCCAGAAATGAAGTGTCTTTATATCAAAGATGAATGTTTAAAAATACTGGAAACGAAAGTCTTAAGGCCAGCATTAGGCCATACAGGATGAATATACCTAGGCACATAGCTCCTATTTGTTGTACAGCGGCAGGTACTTCCATTAAAACTTACCATTAAAACTTGTCTTCAACATCACTAATTGTTTCATTTTTCTTTTGCCTTCCTGGGATTATTTTTTCCACAGTGGTCGGGCAACTAAGTGTTTTACCCTTTCTTTCCTCTCAAATATTCTCTTCCCTTGTCTACTTCTCTGGCCACCCTTTCATAAGCAGGATAGTGAATGAGCAAAACCAAACACAGATGTATGTTGTAAAAAAGCTTATAATTTCATTGTTGAGGAAGTCTGTCATACAACAAATATAAACCTGCAACCATGATAAAGGACTTCGAAGAAGAGATATAAGGTGTTATGAGGTTCTAAAATGAAAGAGTTAAGGAAGGCTTCCTGACCAAGTGCTATTTGAACTGAAAGATGAGTGGGTATTAATCTAAGAAAAAGAGGGATAGAAGGGCCCAGCAGACACAGAGAGCAGCATGTGAAGAAGTATGCTCGGAGAGAGCATGGTAAGGATGAGGTATGGTCAAAGTGAGAGAAGGCTGAAGTGGAGAAACTGAGGAACACAGTGTGAGGTGAGGCTGCAGAGGCAGAAGGATCTGACCGAGAGTGACCTCATAGACCACAGTTAGGAGTTTTGTCCATCCCAAGGGAAAGCCATGTTTGTTTCTGGCACATTCAGTGTTGTTTTAGATGATGTATAATGCTCACTCTTACCACAACCATCACCATCAAGGGTGTCTAGACTACTCTGTATATTTCTAACTGTAAAAACAACAAACATACAAGTTTCTGACCCCAAAACAACAGTGTCCCATTATAAGTTACTAATAGAGCAACACTGAATTGCTCTTACCTGGGACTGTGAAAGTTTTAGGAATCCTAAAGTACAGTCAAGTTTCTGAATTCCTGAATGACATTAGCAGTGCCTTTCGTCTCATTTTCTTAAAGTTGATAAGCTACATTGGTTGCTATTGAATTTAGAGATACTATAGTTAATAGATTATCTGTTATAGTGTGGACAAATTGAGCAATAAATATATTTTTAAGGATACTGATTTTATACATCCTTAAAAAATTAAAGTGTAACTTAAATAAAGTTTACAAGTCTTAAATGTGCAGGCCAATGACTTTGTACATACATAACCATTGCCCAGAACAGATAGAGAACATTTCCAGCACCTAGCAGGTTTCCTGGTATCTCCTCCTAGATTATGATTCATCCCTCAAAGGTAACTGCTATTCTGACATCTAATACCATAAATTAGTTTTGCTGTTTTGGACTACATATAAACGGAATTATACACTATATAATCTTTTGATGTGGCTTCATTTGCTCAAGATTGTCTGAGATACATCCATATTGTTGCTTACAATGTCAGTTTTCCTTTCATTGCCGTATAGTCTTCTGTTGTATGAGCCTACCACAATTTATCCTTTCTACTGTTGATATTGTTTGAGGTGTTTTTGTTTGTTTGTTTGTTCGTTTGTTTGATTTTTAGAGTTGGGGTTTTGCTATGTTCTGTAGGCTGGACTCAAACTCCTGGGTTCCAGTAATCTTCCAGCCTCAGCTTCCTAAATAGCTGGGATTACAGGCATGTGCCACTGTGCCTGGCTTCTTTTGAGTTTTAAGTGATGAAATTCTTGATAAAATTAAAGTTTACCTTGTTTGGGGATTATTTTGTTTTGTTTTGGCCTTTCTTTTGTTTGTAATTAAGTAACCTATTGTTTTGTGGTATAAAATTATCCCAGATTCTCAGGTTTTGTAAGTATTAGTGAACCACGGAAATTTCCATTTTGTAGGTCAAAACTGGTTGAATGGTATTTGCCACCAGGCTTTGTTTCTGGTGATCTTCCTTTTCAGCCAGAGACCTCTTGATTCCTATGAAACCTCACCTACTCACAGTTGTGAAACACTGCATTTAGAGGGCAGTGTCTCCCTTTTCCCCCATTCTTTTAGATGAGGAACGGGAGGTAACGATGGACTTAATGATTAGGCTAATATTACAGAGAGGTCATTGAAAGAGCTGGGAATGGATGTCAGGAATCTTGGTATCCTTTTCTCCTGTTCTAGATATATACTAAGCTTTCATTGTGTTGATTACTTTGGTATATTCATCTACTTGTGAATAGACTGTCAATTTTAATGTACAAATATTTACCCTTTTTTCTTCAGTATGGGTAATCAGGTTGGGGTGAACAATTTTCTTCTATCAACAAATTATTTTCATTCTTCCCAATATGATAGTGAAACAGATTGCTTGTAGCTTAAGTTTTACATTATATAATGAGTACCTTTAATGTGAGAAAATATGCTTTTTAATTACCTTATTACTTTTCTGGGAAAACACGAGCTACACTTCCTCCAAATAAGTCTGTTTATGCTTTAAAAATGTTTTAATTCAGGAAAAAGGATTCAGAGAATAGGATGTTCTTTAATAAATTGTGTCAAATGTTATCAGCCTCTTAGTGTTCTTAACCATGTTCAGGTCTTTTTTTCACAAAATAAGCAATAGTATTTAAAATTACAAAAACAATCTCTTAGGTTCTATGATACTTTTTAATGCAACTGAAATACAATTACTGTGACTCTGAGAAATGAATTTATATCCATCTTGTATGAGTTGTGTGAAGGACCATGTGCTCCACTTTTATGAACTTCATGGGCTATCCAGCATTTAACAGGATTGGCATTTGTAAAATAACTAGACCATTAACACTCCCAAACTTTATTCAGCAGCAGATGGAGCTTCAAAAGGACTCGTGCTAAGCTTTTCAGGAGATAATTAGCAAGTGAACTGAAATGCTGTAATTCCTGGGGAGAGAGGTTCTGTCAGGCATATACTGTCATCCCGCTGCCATACTTCACTCCTCCTCGAGTATTTTGACAGGTGGTTTAGGACGGTTTTTTTTTTTAGTATCTGGAAATGTATAGGCTGTTTCAGATGGCACGAAATTGTGAATTTGGAGGTCACTGATGCTTTATGACCACAGAACTCGGCAACTCCAGTTCTTTGGTCATAAAGCTGCTAGGTCTTAGAAAACAAAGAGCATTTTTACATTGAATATTCATTTTTAAAAAATCAGTACAACATATATGTAGTGAATCATCAAAACAGAAATTCTTCAGAGTAGTCTTATTTATTGATTTTAATTTGATGTAACTCCGTCCCTTTTTATTACGAAAATCAGTTGAGAAAACAATCTGATTTTCTCCCTTTGCCTTTCCGGCTACGGCTAGTCCTTACTCTACTTCCTAGGCTTATGCTTATTTGAGTTCTTTTATACTTTCCCTTTTCATGTCTATTTCGGTTTTTGTTCATTATCACCCCTTGTCTCCTAAGCTTGTGGTGTCGTTTTAGGGAAACCGACATTATTCCTGGGCATTCGGGCTACAGCCTGTGTCCTGGTTTTCCTTAGCCTGTTTGCCTGGCCTGCCCAGTTCTGACTGTTAGTTGACGACACACAAATTTATGAAACTCCTGAGAAACTGGGAGCTACCAGCCTATGATTAATGTTTTGTTTATTTGTCCAGTTAATTTTGTCTTGTTGAGTCTTTAACATTTATTGAACAGCTTCTTTGTACAACCTGTCTTCAACATGACCCTATGTGATCTAGCTCCTACCTCTAAACTTACACATATAATAGACATTTAGCCCCTGCAAGCTTTAGAGATAGCTTTGTTATCTTTTAGACATCAGAATTCAGATTTCACATGCTGGCCTAGAAAATGTAAGTAAAAGGACTTTTAAATACCTTACATATTTGGATTATTATCTACTTTAGTACTGTCTCTTTACTCTAGACTCTATGACTCCTGGAATTTAAAAACTAATATTTAGATCAGAGTTTCTCTACCTTGATACTATTGACATTTTGAAATGAATATTTCTTTGTTGTAGGAGATTGTCCTATGCAGTGAAGGATGTTTAGCAGCATCCCTGGCCTTTACCTGCTAGATGCCAGTAGCCTCTCCCCGGTTGTGACAACCAAAATGTCTCTAGACATTGCCAAATGTTCCCTGGAGGGTAAAATCGCCTTCTGTTAGGAACCACTGGTTTAGGGTCTTTCCTGTTATATTTTCATGTCTGCAGTAATCTCATATTTGAATGGTCCCAGAACTACAAGTACATATTTATTCAGAATGGTTGCAGAATTGCATGTTTAGGGTCATTCATTTATTCACTTGTTTATTCAGTGAACATTTATTGACAGGAGTTGAGCTGGAGTCTTGTTCAGATGAGATGTATTTAAGACAAACTTCATCAGTTTAGAATTGAGTCTGAAAACCCTCAAGGGTCTACTTGAAATCTCCTCATCTGTTTCTCTTCACATTGCTTTCTTCCTCATCTAAACTATAGGTTATTGTTTGAGTCTTTTGTTTTTCATGTTTAATTATATACAACATTGTATTATTGTTGAAATCTTCATAGAAATGCCTTGTCTTCAGAGCCAGATTAGAAGCTGGTTATTGGTAAGAACAATGTGTTTATACAGTTGTTTATCAGAGCCATGTGCTGAATCAGTAGTATTCTACGTATTTGTTGAATGAAAGAATGCAGATCAACACAGTTTTAAAGTAGTGAATGCTCAACAGTATATCCAGTGATTCTTACCTGTTTAAAGCACTTGCGAGTTCTAAAAACAAAGCTGCCCTCTCCTTCACTTGCCATTTGATATATTAATACCTTTGTAATAGTTCTTTAAATTTGCTTTTCTAACTTGCCAAGAAAAAAAGGCTTGTTTTTCTTTAACCTTAACATACAGCTTAGAATTATGAAGAAAATCAACCAGTTATTCATACTAAGTGACATTACTAAAACATGCTTGAAGATGCCATCTGTTTAATCTTAACAGTGGTTTTTGAGTAAATAAGGCTTTGTTGTTGTTCTTTTACTGATAGCTACCTTTTATATATTTCCAAATTTCAAGATTGTATTACCTTTGAAAGTGCCTTGGATTTTACTTTATTACTGAAAATACTATTTTAAAATATATGCTTTCTATGAAATCCACATTCTTTTTTTTTTTTTTTTCTTTGAGATAAGGTCTCACTCTGTCACCGAGGCTGGAGTGCAGTGGCACAATCTCAGCTCACAACAACCTCTGCCTCCCAGGTTCAGGCAATTCTCATGCCTCAGCCTCCTGAGTAGCTGGGATTACAGGGGCCCACCACTATACCTGGCTAATTTTTGTATTTTTTGGTAGAGACAGGGTTTCACCATGTTGGCCAGGCTGGTCTCCAGCTCCTGCTCAAGTGATCTGCCTGCCTTGACCTCCCAAAATGCTGAGATTACAGGCGTGAGCCACTGTGCCTAGCCGAAATCTACATTCTTTTGTAGAATCAAGTATTCAGATTATTTATGTATATTATCTCACATATTAGACTTTGATCATCTAAATGGTTTGAAGCTAAGGATTTTTATAGATAATTTAACTTATATATACTCATAGAGAAGAGAAATGACAGTATCTAGCATGACCAAAGTTTAGTAATATATCCTTTTAATATTTAAAATGTTTTTTTCTAATGATTATTGCAAAATTACGAAGTTTAAAGAATCTTCAGAATACCTTTCCTAATAAACAATTTGCTTCATCTGGTATCTTTGTTATTTCTTTTGTTTTGATTTTGTTTATTAACACAGAAAAGCTGCACTGGCCTGAGCAAGAACTTGCTAAGAAGTCTATTCTAAATGCAGAAGATTCATTCATCATTGACAGCAAAAGAAGCATTTCACATTTATCCTCGGGAGTGCTAAAAGACATTTTCACAACTGGAACCAGTAGTTACAATGTCCTACTACAGAGCAAGGAGGAAAAAAAGTATCACTCACAAAAACAGTCTTCCTCCACCTACTCCAAAAGATGTAGAAAAACCAGCAAATCTCCTAACACTTCTCGTAGCAAAGATCCTCGCAGGATGAAAGCCCTGGTGCCGGTGACAAGCAGTGGTACTTGGTACTGCCTGGAGAGGCGGCCTGCTGTTTTTGTCACTAGTTCAGTGTCGAGTCCTGTAAAGTTTACACATGATATCTCTGTTACAGGGAATGGCATAGTACTGCCACCTAAACCCAAAAGCAAGGTCAAGTGGTGCCATTTCTCCACTCTTCCAAAGACAAAGCCACAGCCTCAGCTGTCTAGAAGCTTTGAAAAGGGAGATGACTTTTCTGGGAAGAAATTTTGTATACTGACTGCTATAAAACCCACCAACTTAGAGAAAGAAAAACTGAGATTCTTCAAATCTGACTATACCTACAATCCTCAGTTTGAGTATGCCAATCCTGCTCTGCCAAGCGTATTAGCTAAGCACAGCCACGCATCTGACCGATTTCTTAAGCAGGTAAAATGCCATTTCAGTAGTGGTAGTTCATTTATATGTACTAAAACAATTATCTATGATCTTACAAGCAAAAACAAAGACATTTTAAAATATTCAAATTATTTCTTTTTTTTTTTAATTCAAATTATTTCTATGTTATGGTTAATTCCCACTCAGGACATGTAAATATGTGACAAGATGAGTATCACCTGTATATAAACTACATTGCTGTCATCAAAATTTATAATCTGTTACATAGACTGTCTGTGACAGGAAGCAATTATATTAGGAAAACAGCTTCAGATTCTGGTTCTAAGCTTTCATGTGGGAGTTACAAACTTGTGGCCAATTTAGCCGCCTACAGACAAGTGTTCGGTAGCCCACATTACATTTTTGTTTTCTAATTGATTTATTTTTTGTTTTTTGTTTTTTTTTTGAGACAGATTCTTGCTCCATGCCCAGGCTGGAGTGTAGTGGCGCGATCTTGGCTCACTGCAATCTCTGCCTCCTGGGTTCAAGCGATTCTTGTGTCTCAGCTTCCCCAGTAGCTGGGACTACAGGCCCCCCCCACCATGCCCAGCTGATTTTTAGTGAAGATGGGGTTTCACCATTTTGGCCAGGCTAGTCTCGAACTCCTGACCTCCAGTGATTTGCCCGCCTTGGCCTCTCAAAGTGTTAGGGTTACAGGTGTGAGCCACCATCCCTGGCCTCTAATTGATTTTTTAATGTCTTAGATGGAGCATACAATCCCTGGTTCTTCCTATTGTGTTAAATTCCTGGCTTGCTTAGGCTCCAGTAAGTAGTTTGGGAACTGAAGCTTGATTCTTGTCCATGAGCTTGTTAATGCTTCACTGAAATTGTTAATCATCATCAAATAAATATTTAAGCACTTATTCAAAGATTAAAAAAATGGGATTTTCAAAATTATCTTCAAGGTTAGCAAATTATGATGTGAATGATATGAATAATACTTTTAAATTGCTCACTTTAAGTCCTTAGCAGTTTTGTGTTTTACAGGACTATAATACATTTCAGAACCTCATTTAAGTATTTAAGAAGAAATTAGCTAATGTTTATCTGCAGGGCATAGTTTTGAGATCATAAAGGCCGACAATATTTGGTCAAATTAACTTTGTTCAGGTTCTTATATTAGCTTCAATGTGGCATTGTCAGTGACTGAAAGTCTGTTTATAGGATAGGTAAAACTGCATGGTTCCTCTCTCCTGTGGTGCATGTCCTATTTTACCATTTTTGCTGATAATAGTTATTTGGTCTCGCAGCCAGCAGATATTTGGCTGTTTATTATAGATAACATGGAATCTGGCCAGTCTTTTGAAGCCATTATGTAAAACTTAATTATATAAAGCCATTATGTAAAGATTAAAATAATTTTAATCATGGTATTTACTTTCCTTTATTAGGATCTCTTTTTACTGCTTCTGTATTCTTTAATGAGTATTTGCTTTTTTAAAAATGTGCTGAGATTGTGCTAAAAATTGTGATCCAAATTGATAAGTTACTAATATAAAGTGGCACTTTTGGATGGGAGAAGGCAGCATTAACATAGTGATTTCATAATCCACTCTTAGGCTGTACTACTTCCACATTGTAAAATGGAGTGAAGAAAATACCTGCTTTAGATTATTTTGATAATTAAATGAGAGGATGCTTAGTGCATATATTGCAGTTATCATCGTGCTTGACACCTAAAAAGCACTAATAAAGAGGTTAGCTGTTATTTTTATTTCTATTTGGCAGTCATTCTTACATGTGATTTTTTTTATGTGTGGAAATTGCAGTTGATTGAACAAGGCTTTCACAAATATAAATTTTACAATGATAAAAATCCTATTTGCATTTTCCCCCTGATGCTGAAAGAGATGACTGAGAGTTATTTACCAGTATTCCTTAATTTGGAGACCTACCCCACCCCTGCTTGTTGGGAAGGATATTTCCAACCATTAGATTAAAAATAATGCTCTTTGATTTCTCTGGAAGGCAGTTTGGGAATCAGCAGCCCCACAGATTGAGAATTGACACTGCTTGGCCTGTGGCTTTGCAATTTTAATTTTGACCCAATTCCAGCTTTAGGAGATTAATCCTACACTTGAATTACTTGAGACTTCTAAGCAGCACTAGCAATCTTAGCTGACTTGTACTGCAGATGCCACCATTTGGGAGCACATTCTCAATAAATGCCAAGTCTACTGTTTAAAACACTTTAATCAAAGAAATACATGGTACAAGACCTCTGGGAAAATATACTTAAATTCTTATTCAGCTACCAAATGAATAATGACATGATATCATACATCCATCTCCTCCTTAGATAAAGCAGCAGCTTCAAGGCTAGTCTCCGGGACTCAGAAACATGATACCCAAAGGGGCCAGAATGGCCAAGTAGCCCCATGGTCTCTGGATGCTACCTTTGAGGCCTTGCCAACCCCCAGCTGACAGTCTCTTGAGTTTCACAATCTGGATCTTGGTAAAGCAGGCAATCTGTATTGTTTTGCAGGATGATTGTGGTCCTCTTAAGTGCACAGATTGGTGGAATGATGCTAGACTTTCACGCACAGATAAGTCTGCCACAGTGGAACCGAGGCAGTGCTCATGCTCTGTTTTCCCAATCATTGTCAAGGAGTTCCAGGCCTCAACTTTTTTGGTCTAGGCAGTGTGTCCCTAGGGAGGCACTGAGACCACTGAGGTGATGCAGGGCAAACAGCAGGCTGCAGGACTAGAATATAATTCTAGGTGGAGCCTGCTGAGCCCTGCCTTGCTGCATGTTGGCAGCCATGGTAGCCTCAGCTTCCTGACTATCTTAGATATGTTTAAACTTGACAGAAACTCAAGATGTCTGTTTTCTGTGGCTTTGGACCTTTGCAGAAAACAGCACAGTGCTTCATAGGTGCTAAGGAAGGGATCTGGAATTAGAGCCTGCAGAAAGCTACTTGGGGTCAGGTGCATTCTCACCAGTGGGTCAGAAGTAGATTCTTAGTGTGCTCTTGAGCAGTAAATAGTTCAGATAAAATCTGTATGTTATCTTAAGTTCATGTGAGTTTTGTATCATACTTCATATTGTATCTTTATTCTAATAAAGAAAAATGTAAATTGCCTATCTTCAAGTAAAATGGATACTTCAAGAATAAACAAGGAGGCTGGGTATGGTGGCTGACACCTGTAATCCCAGCACTTTGGGAATCTGAGGCAGGTGGATCACTTGAGGTCAGGAGTTCGAGACTAGCCTGACCAACATGGTGAAACCCCGTCTCTGCTAAAAATACAAAAAATTAGCCGGGCGTGGTGGCAGGCGCCTGTAGTCCCAGCTACTTGGGAGGCTAAGGCAGGAGAATTGCTTGAACCTGGGAGGTGGAGGTTACAGTGAGTCGAGATCGCGCCACTGCACTCCAGTCTTGGTGATAGAGTGAGACACTGTCTCAAAAAAAAAAAGGCATAAACAGGGAGTATCTTCCCATGATTCTGGCAACCTCTCTATTCTCCTGCAAGGTGAAAAACAGAAAGTACTAAAGCTTTGCCAACAAAAAACAACTGCTTTCTTGAACAGCTTACTCTCAGAAGATTACATAGTAACAATTACCTGTAAAATTAGCCCTGTCACCAAAAGACCTGTAGCATCTTTTTTTGAGACAGGGTCTTGCTGTGTTGCCCAGGTTGGAGAGCAGGGGTGTGATCATAACTCACTGTAGCCTTGAACTGCTGGACGCAAACGATCCTCCCCATTTAGCCCCCAGCGCCAGTAGCTGGGACTCACAGGCACGCACCAGCACAGAGGCTAGTTTTTTAAAACTTTTTGGATAGGTGGGAGGTCTCACTATGCTGCCTTGGCTGGTCTCTTGAGCTCAAGTGATCCTCTGGCTTTGGCCTCCCGAAGTGCTAAGATTACAGGAGCCACTGCGCCCGGCCTGACCTGTAGCATCTTGAGGGGAAAGCACAGACAAGGCACCTTCTGGGAAGAAAAACAGCAATCAGGAAAAGCCAGAACACTGTATGTCTCAGAGCAAGCAGAGGTTCTGATCAGAACAAAGTCATAATTTACTAACTACAAACATACTTTTTTTTTTTTTTGAGATGGAGTCGCACTCTGTTGCCCAGGCTAGAGTGGCCATATCCACTCACTGCAGCCTCTACCTCCCAGGTTCAACCAATTCTCCTGCCTCAGCCTCCCGAGTAGCTGGGATTAGAGGCACCTGCCACAACGCCAGGATAATTTTTGTATTTTTAGTAGAGGTGATGTTTCACCTCATCTGTTGGCCAGGCTGGTCTTGAACTCCTGGCCTCAAGTGATCCACCCACCTCGACCTCCCGAAGTATTGCGATTATAGGTGTGAGCCATTGTGCCCGGCCCATACTTTCTAATAATACAACATTAAGAGTGATATATCTTGATTTATTATAAAAAGACATATCCATGAGTGAAGCAGTATGGTTGCAGTAAGAGTTGAAAAAGAAAGCTGCAAGAAAAGTTCATTTTTTTTTTTTAAGATGGAATCTCACTCTGTTGCCCAGGCTGGAGTTCAGTGGGGCAATTTTAGCTCATTGCAACCTCCGCTGCCTAAGTTCAAGTGATTCTCCTGCTTGGTCCTCCCAAGTAGCTGGGATTACAGGCATGCGCTGCCATGCCCTGCTATTTTTTTGTATTTTTAGTAGAGACAGGGTTTCGCCATGTTGGCCAGGCTGGTCTCAAACTCCTGACCTCAGGTGATCCACCCTCCTCAGCCTCCTAAAGTGCTGGGATTATAGGCATGAGCCACTGCGCCCGGCAAAAAGTTTATTTTTCAAAAAGTGTTCGATGTTTCTCAAAAAAGGCATTTTCATCACAACCATATAATTTAAGAGTTAGCGTATCATTTGATATTGATAGATGTCTATTTGAGTGGAAAAACTATTCTCCTTGTGTTATTGTAACTTAATTTTTTTTTTTTTTTTAAAAACAGAATCTCCCTTTGTCACCCAGGCTGGAGTACAGTGGTGCGAACATGGCTCACTGCAGCCTTGACCTCCTGGGCACAAGCAATCCTCCCACCTCAGCCCCCTAAGTAGCTAGAACTATAGGCATGTGCCACCATGCCTGGCTAATTTTTGTATTTTTTGTGCAGACGAGAGTTTACCACATTGCCGGGGCTGGTTCCAAACTCCTGAGCTCATGCAGTCCACCTGCCTCAGCCTCCCAGAGTGCTGGGATTACAGGCATGAGCCACCATACCTGGCCCTAAATTTTTTACTACTTAAATTTAGTGGAAGTTAATAGTTCTGTGCTGTCAAGAGTAACTTAGTAGAGTTATTGGAAACCTCAGAGATATTTAAAATAGAGGTTTCATTCTTATTTGGCAGTCATTCTGCCAAAATAGAGAAAAGGAAAGGACTGTGATTCTGACAACCCCTTTTTCCCTGCACTAGAGCAACATAGCACACAACACTCTGTGGCATAGCAGTGCATTTGCATTTATAGACTTCATATTTTATTTATTTATTTATTTATTTATTTATGAGACAATCTTGCTCTGCCACCCAGGCTGGAGTGCAATGATGGAGTCTCGGCTCACTGCAGTCTCCACCTCCCAGGTTCAAGTGATTCTTCTGCCTCAGCCTCCCGAGTAGCTGAGACTATAGGCACGCGCTACCATGCCCAGCTAATTTTTGTACTTTTAGTAGAGACAGGGTTTCACCATGTTTGCCAGACTGGTCTTGAACCCCTGCCCTCAGGTGATCCGCCCACCTTGGCCTCCCAAATGCTGGGATTACAGGCGTGAGCTACCACACCCAGCCAGAGTTCAGATTTTAAAAGTAAATATCTATGTGGACCAACTTCATTATGTTAGGAAATAAATTCTGATTTTCATCTTCCTCGGTTAGCAAACTATATAGTCATCGTATATGAGTTCACGAATTCAGATGCCTATAGGATCTGGGCAAAAATCGTAAATGAAACTGGCTGGGTATAGTAGTAAATTGGAAATCAGAGAGCAGTTATTTTGTTTGAGCCACAGTTTGGAACCAGTATCTACGAGATTTTCAAGGGAAGGTAGAAACCTGAATTTTATAGGAAGTCTTCTAGTTTGTAAACATTGATACCAAGTCAGTTAAAACACAGGCTGAGGTCAGGCTTGGTGGCTCATGGCTATAATTCCAGCACTTTGCGAGGCCAAGGCAGGTGGATTGCTTGAGGCCAGGAGTTTGAGACCAGCCTGGCCAGCATAGTGAAACCCTGTCTCTACTAAAAATACAAAAATTAGCTGGGCATGGTGGCGCATGCCTGTAATCCTAGCTACTTGGGAGGCTGACATGAGGATTGAGAAAATTGCTTGAACCCGGGAAGCGGAGGTTGCAGTGAGCCAAGATCATGCCATTGCACTACAGCCTGGGTGACAGAGTGAGACTCTGTCTGAAAAAAAAAAAAAGAAAGAAACACACTCGGTCCAGACCCATGAAGACCTCTCTGTGGGCCACATTTTCCCCTTGGGTTACCATTTTGCTACCTCTGATTCACCAGCTCTATTTAACATAGGCTCCATTTTATTAGAATCAATGATTAGTATGGCAAAGATTACATCTGATCCTCTGAAAACGGTCTTTTGATTTTAGCGTTTATAGTGTGAATGGAATAGGCAATTCATTGTTATATTAAAACACATACATAATAGGTACATATATAATATTACCTTATTGTGCTTTAAAACAAGTCAAATGTTCATTTTTCTTTTTTGGTAGAAAAAATTTAATTGGAAATAAATTGCCTTCACTAATAGGATGTCTTGACGTAAAATTTCTTTAAAGCTAAGTTATAATTGTACTAGTATTAAAATATTATTTTATCTTGGTAGACCTCAAGTTGTCAAAACAATGAAGGGGAGGAAAAAGTAAGCCTTCTTTAAATTATATCTTTTCCTAGGTGACATGATATTCTGTTTAGCAAATCACAAACCTTTCACAGATACACTGAAGTTACAAGGTTTTTAAAATTTTGAGTTTAGTATGTTCCATAGTAGCCTTGTGTATTAGATCGGAGAACTGGGGTTATTTCTTAACCTAAATAGCAAGAAAGATTTTTTTTACGGATCAGAGATGGAAACTCCCCAATCAGATTGTATGTCCTTGGAAGAAGGTTTGACCTTGATGACTCATTGAAAGGCTTTTTTGATTTGCCTTTGAAAACTTGATTAACATGTACATTCTCAGGTTCTTACCTTAACAGAGTCTTTTCAACAAAACAGGTTGAAATCTGGTTTTTCCCTTGTAGGTGGTGAAAGAATAGTCTGCGGTATTAAGCCATGTATAAATATCTTATCCAGTAGCAGTTACCCTCTTATTTTCCCACTCACCCTTTTATACATCCAGAATACCCCCAGCCCTGATAACACAGAAATTCAGCCGAGAATACAAGAGGAGTGTAAGCTGCAGGGTGGGTGTGTGTGGAGGCAAGGAGGGTCAGATAAGTTGCAGGTGACAACTTAATTCTTTGCCTGGCTATGTCATTCATTGAAGGTAGAGTCAGTGTCTGAGATGTATTTATTTTCTAGATTCTGCATAGGTAAAATATAATATTTTGAAATATTTTGGTTTGTTTCTTTTCATTATAATCTGGTCCTAGTCTGCAGTTCACGTTACAGAAAACTGGATTGTTGGTAAAAGTACTTTTGCTCCCTTCTATCTCTCCCCTGCTCTCCACACTGCTGTCAGTGTCTCTCTAAGATGCAAATTTGGTCATCTCACCTCTTCAAGAAAACTTCAGGGCTCCTCATAATTTAGGATAAAGTTCAAAATCTTTGTCATGGCCTGCAAGGCCTTATACCAAGGTCAACTGTATTCACCCGTAGCATCTCACGTAAATATCTGTCACAGCATTTATCCACTGTTACCATCCTTCAGTTTCTTGTTTATCTTTACCCATAGACCAACCTCCTTGAGAGAAGTGTGTTTTTCTTTGTTTTTCTCATTTCAGCTATTCCCAGAATTGAGTGCAGTTCCTGGCACTGAATAAAGAAGTTTCCCAGTGCCTGTCCATCCCAGGAACCCTGCAGTCTTGTCAAACTAAGCTCTGTTTCACTTTCTTTAGTTTCTATATGCTTATAACAGTAATAGCCCCGTTTGCATGGAATATCCCCTATTTCCTCTAATCCCTTACTTCTATTTCCCTTTTTTCAGTGATCTCACAATACCTTATTTATAATTCCATCAAAGTATTACTACATCGGATCTGTTTATATGTCATCTCTGCCAGTCTAATAGTACAACAGGGACTTAGATTCTAAAATATAAAACTGCATAAAAGTGACAGTGATTGGCATATAGAAGGTGAGGAATAGCTCGATAAATGAATGGTCCTTTTTGCTAGTATGTTAAAAGTTTAGTGAAATACTTTACAAACAGTGGATCCAAATTTGTTACCCAGGGGTCAAGTTCAGCCTGCTTATATGTTTTGTCTGGCCAGCACAGTGTTTTATAAAACATTGGAATGTAAATATGCTCTTCTTTTACCTCTTCCAGATGTCTTATAATCAGTAGCTTTACACAGTGATTACTGCTTACAGCTGAAGGGATTTTAGTGTGTGACTACTGCTGTCCCATTAGTCTGTGGCTACAATACCTTAAATGGAGGCCTAATCATCTGATTGAGTAATCACAAATCTTTATATACCTAATTTGCTACCAGGAAGTAATAATCAGCATTGAAAAACTCATTTAGTATCTTGCTTTTCATTCTGAGAAGCTTGAAGAGCCAGAATATGTATATGTGTACATATATATCCCATGCTTATCTGAAGTAACCATTTTTGGACTGTTCTGAGGAACACCACCTAAGCAAAGGAAGCTATACATGTTGGAAAACATAGAATATGATATTCATCTCTAACATTCACCACACATAGTATCATAATAAAAGCTTAGAAGAGTCTTTTGTTTAATATTTTCCAAACTAATTAGACCTTGAAACCTTTAAAAAACAGTATCTTGTTGACTGCTTTCCCTCAAGAAAGTTTGGAAAACACTGGCTTAAAGAAAAGGACTGTCTGAGATCCTAGGGATTATTCTGTATTTGGGAGGGAAAGGTTTTAGATTCTAGAATTTTCTGAAAAGGAGAGGAATGAAGGGAGAGTTGGAATGGTATATTAACTAGTAAGGCAGGAAAAACATAACCTTGAGTAAAAAGTTGGAGGGCAAACCAATTACCTTAAATTCTGAAATTAAAACCCAGTGATCTTCTGAAATTAAAACCCAGTGATCTTCTGAAATTAAAACCCAGTGATCTTCTGTTAAAATTTAAGTGCTTTCTACAGTCATATGAGAAATAAGCACATTCACAGCCCCTCCACGCTCTCATTTTGTCTTCACAACTTTGTGAGGTAAATAGGGTAGAGATTTTAATCTCCCTTTTGCCAGTGAAGAACCTAAATCTGAGAAAGGTACAATGACAAATCTAAGAGCACACAGTCAGCAAATGATGGGGCCCCAATATAATACCAGGTCTTCTGACTTCTAGTCTTTCCACAGCGTCATCCTACCCCCATCATATTGGTGTCCTCATTGTATGTAGTTTTTCATTGAGTGAAAACTGCAGTTGAGAAGGGAGATAGTTTTTTAGCACGTAACTGATGGTCAGGTTTCCAGATTGCTAAACAGTAAACAAAATCAGCAAGTAAACCAAAAGTTTGTCATTAAACAAAATATTGAGATTTTTCAGAAATTTTATTATCCAAGACAGTGTTGAAAGTTTTATATAGAGAACATTTTTTTTTCTGGATTAGTGATTTCAATGTTAAATTATGCTATATGATTGCTCTTCCCTTTAAAAAAAATAGCTTTATTAAGATACAATTCACATGTCATACAGTTCACCCATTTAAAGTATGCAGTTCTCCTGCAATGTAAAACTAAACTAAAAACAATTATAAACAATAAAAGTAGACCGGACACAGTGGCTCAGGCCTGTAATGCCAGCACTTTGCGGGGCCGAGGTAGGTGGATCATGAGGTCAGGAGTTCGAGACCAGCCTGACCAACATGGTGAAACCCTGTCTCTACTAAAAATATAAAAATTAGTCGGGTGTGGTGGCAGGTACCTATAATCCTAGCTACTCAGGAGGCTGAGGCAGGAGAATCGCTTGAACCCAGGAGGCAGAGGTTGCAGTAATCTGAGATTGTGCCACTGCACTCTAGCCCGGGCAACAGAGTGAGACTCTGTCTCAAAAAAATAAATAAAAATAAAGAGAGTACAGTTCAGTGGTTTTTAATTTATTTAGAGTTGTGCAGCTGTAACCACTAATTCTAGAACATTTCATCACCTCAAAAGGAAACACTGTACCCATTAGCAGTCGTTCCCCATTTCTCACCAACCTTTCAGCCCTAGGCAACCACCAGTCCACTTTCTGACTTTCTGGATTTGCCCGTTCTGGACATTCAATATAAATGGAATCATACAATACCTTGTGGTCCTTTATGACTGGCTTCTTTCACTTACCATAATGTTTTCAAAGTTTATCCGTGCTGTGTTCTAGCATGCATCAGCACTTTTTATTGCTGAATAATATTCCATGTATGGATATACTACATTCTATTTTTTTTTATCATTTGATAGACATTTGGGTTGTTTCTACTTTTTGGCTGTTAATAATACTTTATGAACATTTGTGTACATATTTTTTATGGACAAATGTTTTCAGTTATCTTGGGTCCACATCTAGTAGTGGAATTGTTAGTACATATAATTACTCTGTGTTTAACGTTTTAAGGAACTGCCAGACTGTTTTTCAGAGTGATTATACCATTTTACTTTCTCACCAGCAGCATGTGAGCGTTTCAGTTTCTCCACATTCTCATCAACCCTTTTTTTTTCTATAGACATCCCAGTGGGAGTGAAGTGGTATCTCATTGTGCTTTTGATTTGCAATTTCCTGATGGTTAATAATGGCCATTTGCATATCTTCTTTGGAAAATTGCCTATTTCAGATCCTTTGCCAATTTTTCAGTTATTTGTTATTACTGAGTTGCAGGAGTTCTTTATATATTGTAGATATCAGATATGAAATTTGCAAACATTTTCTCCCATTCTTCAGGTCACTTTTTATTTTTATGATAGTATCCTTTGAAGCACAATTTTGATGAAGTCCAGGTTATCTTTTTGTTGTTTGTGCTTTTGGTGTCATATCTAAGAGCCCATTGCCTAATCCAGGGTCATGAAGATGTATGCCTATGCTTGCTTCTAAGAGTTTTATTGCTTTAGCTGTTACATTAAGGTCTTGGATCCTTTTTGAGTTAATTTTTTTATATGATATGGGATAGAGGTCCAACTCCATTCTTTTAAATGTGGATATCCAATTTTCCTAGCCCCATTTGTTGAAAAGAATTTGATTACATATTGTTCTCATTTTAATAGAATAGAATAAAAGTGCTTCAGGATCCTGAGATGACAGATCTGTAATATGAATAATGCTGTTACTCTATTTTGTGTGGCATTGTAAGTGACACTGAGATGAGGAGAGAGATAGGATCATTTCCTTCACACGGAACAATTACTCATTTTGCATTTATTTCCTCTTTGCTCTAGATTCCAGGTCTCTGAAAATCAATTTGTTTTGATGCCTATAAGATATGCAAAGCTTTTTTAAAAATATTCTCTTCTTCAACTATATGCTTCTGGTGAGGAAAATTTTTTTAAAAATTTAAAAATATCTTATTCTATTAAGGAGGGAAAGATTCAGAAATCATTGATTTGTGAATAGAGATAATAATTTAGTAAAAACATGAGGTTTTTCAATGTTTTTAAAAAGGCAAAAATACATTTGGTTGCTTGTTTCACATCATTTTTAGCAAGAAGTGTTATCCTACCTGACAGTGTGTCTTGTGGAACTCAAGAGTAGATTCCATTATACTATTTTCTAACATGGTAATGGAGGAGTTGGCCAAGTACATTTTAAGATGTATGCAAAGGAAAGATCCAAAGTCAGATTCATGCAAACTAGGAGACTGAGACCTGGACAATAGGGATAGGTGGGTATACATTAAGATGTTCTGGTTCTAGAAATTTTAAGACTGATTTGTGAAAATTTGTGATGTTACATTGCTTTCTACTTATATTGCTATTCTTAGAGTTGGAAGGAAACAATATATTTGATATCTATGGGCAAATCTGGGCTAGATATTTAGAGAAGTGGCTGTGTGTTCCATGAGTTAATTTCAAGAATGCAAGGTATACCAACTGTTTTCCTGCCAACAATTGTCCCTACCTAAAAATCTATTATAGAAAAATATCTTTTTTTAAAGATATTTTTAAAATTTAAAAACAATTCCATGTGTTTCTTTGTTAAATGAAACACTCCAGAGAACAGATATCAATGCCTACCTGGCAAATGGGAAAACGTAATTAGATGGTGAATAGAAAGGCCAGGAGATTCCAAAGTAGAAGGCACTTAACCATTTGTTTTTTGAGTTAGAAAAGTAGTTTATATTCAGTATAAAGACTTAGAAAAGTGTAGAGAATAAGAATCCCATAATTCTACCACCCACAGGTAACCACTATTGACTTTTGAGAGTATTTTTCTTTTCCCATGCTTAACGATCATAATTGTGGTCAATGCACTTTCACTTATCATAAACATTTTCTCATATCATTAAAAATCGTCAACATTTTTTATGTCAGCATCAATTTCAGTGCTTGCATATATTTCATATAATAGTTATATAGTAATTAACTTGCATATTTAGATTGTTCCTTATTGGACTTTTTTTATTTCAAAGCAACAGTTTTGTTAGTCATTTACTCTGGGGAGCTTTTTGCCTAGAGCCTGTGGGAACGAGGCTAGTTAGTGAGCTGTTCAGAGGAGAGTGTTTCTTTTTCAGTGCAGGTTATTCTAGACATCCTGATGTGTCTCAGAGTGCTTCTCTTCTTATTAATTTACCTAGAAATAATGGCATTTTTAAACAAAATAGTTTTATTTATTTACAGACAATAAAATTTACTCATTTTAGGTATATATTGCAGTCACTGTCTTTCCCTGAACCCCGTCCCCAGGCAACCAATGATCTGAAGTGGCCATCTGATCAATTTTACTCAGGTCTTTTTATCTCTAAGAAAAGTTGTCTTAATATTGAATATTTCTCTGAAGCATTTATTTTAGTTTTCTTTTATTCATTTTTATAATTAACAGACTTAATTTAGCCATATGCATTTCACATGTCTCACCTTCTCTCATTTTGACCTTTCTTCTCTTTTCCTAAGATAATTTTTTATATTTCTTTAAACATTTTATTTTCTTGCTTTGCTTTGCTTGCTTGCTCTCTCTCTCTCTCTCCCCCCTCCCCCTCCCTCTTTCTCTCTTTCTCTCTTCCTTCTTTACTTTCTTTCCTTCTTTTTCCTTCCTTCCTT
>NW_012098099.1:3937365-3969050 GCF_000951045.1 Mandrillus leucophaeus
GGTCTTGAACTCAAACTCCTGGCCTCAAGTGGTCGTCCTACCTTGACTTCCTAGAGTACTGGGAGGCTTGAGCTATCATGCCTGGCCTCTAAGAAAATTTTTGAAGATTATTATTGGTTTTATTAATTTGTAAGATGAAACTTTTGCTTTCTAAAATTTTATTGGTTTCCTGCAGAATGTATTAGGTTGGACCATTTTAAATTATTCATATTTAATCATTTTGACCTACAAAGATGGCAGTGTCATCTGGTTTAACCTAATATTCTTTCAGAGGTATGTTCTTCATTTGAGTTTTCAGGGTAATGCTTCCTATTTACTTAGAACATCACAGTTCTTCACAGAGCTCATGTATCTTTGTAAAAATTACTCATCCGTGGCTGGGCGCAGTGGCTCACACCTGTAATTCTAACACTTTGGGAGATCGAGGCAGGCGGATTGCCTGAGCTCAGGAGTTCGAGAACAGCCTGGGCAACACAGTGAAACTCCGTCTCTACTAAAATACAAAATAATTAGACGGGCGTGGCAGCGTGTGCCTGTAGTCTCAGCTACTCAGGAGGCTGAAGCAGGAGAATTGCTTGAATCTGGGAGACGAAAGTTGCAGTGAGCCAAGATTGCACCACTGCACTCCAGCCTGGGCAACAGAGGGAGTCTCTGTTTCCAAAACAAAAAAATTAGTCATCCGTGATTAAGAAGCACCAGATCCAGGCTTAATTTTGGTCTGAAGACAGGCATAAGGAGTCATCTCTCTACTGGAGTCTTCAGAGTCTTGACTTCCTGAGAGTTGATTTCTCAAGCTTGCTGGTCTAGGCTCCTGAGCTTAGGGACCTGCTAAACTTTCATGTGATGGTGTTCTGCAATATTTTAGTATGACTACAAGAACAAGGGTGAAAGAGAGTTAAGACCAGCCTGACCAACATGGTGAAACCCCATCTCTACTAAAAATACAAAAATTAGCTGGGTATGGTGACAGGTGCCTGTAATCCCAGCTACTTGGGAGGCTGAGGCAGGAGAATCGCTTGAACCCACGAGGCAGAGGTTGCAGTGAGCTGAGATCAAGCCATTGTGCTCCCGCCTGGACAACAGGATGAGACTCCATCTTAGAAAAAAAAAAAAAAGACCTATATAGTGTTTTGCAAACTATACTCCACCAAAACATTGCGTATTTTAGTGCTTGCACAAACACTGAAATATTTTCTAACAGGCAATTAAAGTTTAAAGTGGGGTTCTGTGAGATTTTGTCTGAAAAAAAGTTCTGCTAAAAACAAAAGTTGAAAACTAGTGTTTTAAGGAATCCGAGGTAAATTCTGGACCATTTTCCAGGAAATGCATGTCTTAGTCCAAAAAATTCATTTGGGCTGCTATAACAGAATACCATAAACTGGGTAGCTTATGAATGTCAGAATTTATTTCTTATGGTTCTGGTGCCTGGGAAGTCCAAAATCAAGGCACCGTCAGATCTGGTATCTGATGAGAACCCTCTTTCTAGTTGATGGAAGGCACCTTAGAAGGCTGTGTGTCCTCACATGGTGGAAGGGGTTAGCTAGCTCTTTGGGGCCACTTTTATTTAGAGGCAGAGTCTCACTATGTTGTATAGGTCTTGTCTTGAACTCCTGGCCTCAGGTGATCATCCCACCTTGGTCTCTCAAGGTGCTGGGATTATAAGCATGAGCCACTATAATAAAAGAGCCCTGGGGCCTCTTTTATAACAGCACTAATCACAATCATGAAGGTTCTACCCTAATGACCTCATCACTTCCCAAACGCCCTACCTCCTAATACCCTCACCTTGGGGGTTAGGATTTCAAAATAAGAATGTGGGTGGGGCATAAATATTCAGATTATAGCAATGCAGAAAATGAAAACCTGCATTTCCCATGATGTATTACAATCAGGAGTCTACCTTTGGCTATAGGACTTCAAGTAAGGAAACCATATATCCCAGAATGCAATGTATCAAATCTCTTTTTTCTTCTTACCCATTCTTTTGCTTTGGAGTTATATTGGGAGATGTAGTTTTCTGATTAACATAAGTGATGATATAATGGAGAACAGAGAGGTTTGACATGAAATTTATTGCCTCTAAAAGTATTACCCATTTGGAGGTGTGCGAACACTTGATTCTTCAAGTGGTGTAAACATGGATTCTCTGAACTCTAGGGGGAGTGGATAAACTACCTTTTTTCTCCCTTTTAAAATAAAATAAATTTTTACTTCTGATCATAGCACGAATATATTACATATTGTGAGGAATTTTAAAACTTCTGAAAAATACAAATAATAAACATCAGTGCAACCCATCGATCATCTGATTCCCAGACATGAACTTCAGCCTTTCAGTATATTCCTCCAAGCTTCCCTGTGCCTTTTAAAGCTACTGTTTCCTTTTTCCAAAATTGGGATTAGACTCAAAATATCTGTGGCCTGCAGTTAAGAAGTTGTATAAAGAAGCAGAAATCATTGTAACACAAAAATACTCACTGATGAAGTGATTGACTCATTGCCATTCAACGTCCTTTCTTTCTTCAAGCTTGAACTTATTTCCACCAATTCAGCTACTGTCACTATCTCTGTGCTGTGGGATATTATAATGCAGATGGGGGAAGTTACTTCTTAAGATCAGTGAAGGATGTTGCAGATCACTGACAAGTCTGTCTGTGTTGGACCAGTTGAAAAACTGATGAAGAAAAGAATCAATAAAGATAATGAAAGGCTAGGCATTCAGAGAAGAGTGATTGAATATAATGTAATATTTAAAGCTGAATATTAAGATTGCCTTTTAGGAACATTGATGTAGCTCCCATTAAGTGCTGACACCATGATGGTGCCATGCAAGTCAAGATGAAACAAAGGAGGTGATGTGCTATTATGTATCACTGTGATAGAAGAATTGCATTCTCTTTCAGCAAACAAAAATCCCACTGCTTTTATTCATTCTTTGATTTAGTCACTCATTCTATGATCTGTGATAACAAGGAACACCTGTATTTAAGTTTTTCATAATTCTCTAGACTTTTATATTTGCTACAAGAAATAACCAGATAACCACATTTTCCTACCGAGTAAGCATATGCCTTAGAAGAGCTATTATAATTTTATCTGAAATTAAGTACATGCTTTAAAAGACCTATAAGCAGGCCAGGCGCAGTGGCTTATGCCTATAATCCCAGCACTAACTTTAGGAGGTTGAGGCGGGTGGATCACTTGAGGCCAGGAGTTCGAGACCAGCCTGGCTAAGGTGGTGAAACCTCGTCTCTATTAAAAAATACAAAAATTAGCCGGGCATGATGGCAGATGCCTATAATCCCAGCTACTCAGGAGGCCGAGACAGGATAATCACTCAGGAGTTTGAGAACAGCCTGGACAACACCTGGAAGGTGGAGGCTGCAGCGAGCCGAGATTGCACCACTGCACCTCAGCCTGGCGACAGAGCGAGACTCCGTTTCAAGGGGAAAAAAAAAAAAAAACTATAAGCAGAAATCATAATAATAATACTTCTTAAATAATTTTTAACCATTTTTAAGTCTTCACAGTTCAATATATTAATATAAGGTACCACTTCTCTTCTGCAATTCTTCAGGCCACATTTCTCACATTCTTCTCACTCTTTGATACATGGATAACTGGTGACTATTAGGTTGGTGTATGCAAAGTATCTTTGCTAATCTGCTAAAATGGGTTTTTAATTATATGCTAATTTGTGCCTTTAATTGTCCTAGTTGTCATACAAATTAATCAGTTTCTGGAGCACTTGTATTTGCTCTTCTCTGAAATTCCTCTCACATTTTACATGCACTTGAATCACCTGGGGATTTTGTTAAAATGCAGATTCTGAATAGGCATGAAGGTGGTAAGGGGCCAAAATTCTGCATTTGGCACCAGTTCCCATGCTATGCCAGTGCTACTGGCCTTCAGACTATACTTTGAATAGCAAGGCTTTCAGTAACAGTTTTGGGACCAGAAGCCAGGCAAAGCCTATTGAAGCCATTTCTTATTGTGATAAGTTAATGATACATGCCTAGTTTATTAGTAATGTATATTTTTCAATTAGTGATATATATGTTGAATTATGACTTGCAGTATGTGAGCTTTTTTTTGTAATTTTTGTGTCAGGCGTGTTATCTACAGTGGTGGTATTTATAGAGAACAGTGTTGACAAACTCTGTAAAAATACTTAAAAAAAAAAAGGTTTATTCTAAGACAAATATGAAGGACCATGGCCTGAGACAGTCTCAAGAGGTCCTGAGAACATGTGTCTATGGTGGTTGGGTTACAGCTTGGTTTTATACATTTTAGGGAAACATCTTACGTCTCAATCAATACATGTGAGGAATGCATTGGTTTGGTCTAAAAAGATAGGACAACTCAAAGAGGGGGCTTACAGGCTATAGGTGGATTCAAAGATTTTCTGATTGGCAGTTGATTGAAAGAGTTAAGTTATCTGAAAACCTTGAATCAATAGAAAGGAGTGTTTGGTTTAGGTTAAGGGAGTCTAGAGACCAAGGTTCTTATTATGTAGATGAAGTCTCATAGGTGGCCACTCTTAGAGACAATAGATGACAAGTGTTTCTTACTCAAACCTTTAAAACATATAATCCTAGCATTTTGGGAGGCTGAGATGGGAGGATCACTTGACCTTGAGTTCAAGGCTAGCCTGGGCAACATAGTGAGACCTTGTCTCTATTTTTTTTTTAATTAAAAATAAAAGGTGCTAGAGAGACTGGGCATGGTGACTCATACCTGTAATCCCAGCATTTTAGGAGGATCATTTGAGGCCAGGAATTGGCCAGCCTGGCTAACATAGCAAGACTGTCTCCACAAAAAATCGTAAAAATTAGCCAACACAGTGGTGTATGTCTGTTGTCCCAGCTACTCAGGAAACTGAGATGGGACGATCCCTTGAAGTCAGGAGGTTGAGGCTACAGTGAGCCATGATCGCACCACTGTGCTCCAGCCTAGGTGACAGAGCAAGATACTGTATCCAAAGAAATAAAAATAAATAAATACATTAAAAAGGTGCTAGACTCTCAGTCTCTTCAGGACTGGGAGGGTCTGGAAAGGGAAAGATCTAGTTATGTTGTAGAGATTCAACAGATGCAGATTTTACCCCCACAAAAGAGCTTTGCAGGGCCATATCAAAATATGGCAAAGAAACATATTTTGGGGTAAGATATTTTTATTTCCTTCTTTATCAGTCATGTGATGTTATGCCAGAGTCAGGTTGGAAAGTAAGCCACACTATATAGGGTTGAATAAGACCTATCTGATGAGATTTTATAGTTTAAAGGGCATGAGCCTGCAGGCCCTTTAGATAGGAATTTGGGCAAGAGAGGAAAACAAAGATCAGAGTTTAGTCCTCAGTGATAACATACCAATGATGATATAATAGTTAATATGTATTGACTGCTTACTGTGCCACAGACACCATGCTTTACAAAGGTTAACTAAATTTTCTCAATAAAACCATGAAGTAGATGTTATTATTGTTATCCTCATTTACAAATGAGGAGGCTGAGGCCAGTCAGAAGGTAGTGAGTTATCTCAATCGATTGTTCATGTCAGTTACAGATCAAACTCCTTGTTCTACTCTTTTCCCTTTTCTCACTACTATACTGGGCTAGTCTAATAATAACAACAACAATAATAATAATAATAATAAACAAGTTTAGTGACTTGCTCATGATACATAGCCAGAAGAGGACAGAGCCATGGCATCAACTCCAGAGCTTGTACGTGTAATTTCTTTACTAGTGTAACAGTTCAGAAACTATAGACTTTATATGACATGTATATGAATTCCCTAGGTTCTTACACAGTTCATGTAAGATAGAGTTGAATTTGCTAGCTTTTTTTCCCAAAAGGCCTTTGAAAAGCAATTTTCCTTTTCCTTAGGTTTTCCTTTCTATGACTTTGCCATAGATACTGATAATTTGTGATTCCTTAGCAGTTATTTTTAGTTCTCCATTCTTCCTGTGTGTTAATTTGTGCATTTGTGAAAAAATATCTCAACTTTCTTTTTTTTTTTTTTTTTTTTGGGAGGGAGTTCCCTCTGTTGCCCAGGCTGGAGTGCAGTGGCCGGATCTCAGCTCACTGCAAGCTCCGCCTCCCGGGTTTACGCCATTCTCCTGCCTCAGCCTCCCGAGTAGCTGGGACTACAGGCGCCCGCCACCTCGCCCAGCTAGTTTTTGTGTTTTTTTAGTAGAGACAGGGTTTCACCGTGTTAGCCAGGATGGTCTCGATCTCCTGACCTCGTGATCTACCCGTCTCGGCCTCCCAAAGTGCTGGGATTACAGGCTTGAGCCACTGCGCCCGGCCAAAATATCTCAACTTTCTTATTCCTTTGCTGCAAAAATTTATGAAGAATGAAAAGTAGATAATATTCTGCCCTGACTGAAAGATAAAAGTATTTTTATTAATGCTGAGAATTTGTTTTCTGCCAAAGAGTAACCCAGGAGAATAGACAGATTGTTGCGGAAGACTGATTGAATTTTTTTTTTTTTTTTTTTGAGATGGAGTTTCGCTCTTGTTGCCTAGGCTGGAGTGTAATGGCACGATCTGAGCTCACCACCACCTCCGCTTCCCAGGTTGTACAAGGATTCTTCTGCTTCATCCTCCGAAGTAGCTGGGATTACAAGCTTGTGCCACCATGTCTGGCTAATTTTTTCTATTTTTAGTAAAGACAGGGTTTCACCACGTGGACCAGGCTGGTCTCAGATTCCTGGCCTCAAGTGATTCGCCTGCCTCAGCCTCCCAAAGTGCTGGGATTAAAGGCATGAGCCGCCGCGCCTGGCTGATTTCTTTTTAAAAAAATTTTTTTAAATTTTTATTTCAATAGTTTTTAGGGTCAGACTGATTCTTATGTGTGTTCTTAAAATTTTGAAATTTTTTTTCCTTCAAAGGGCAGTGGTAATCTATTGACTTGTGTGAAGACATACCTTCCACTCTGAGTTCTCCTGCCAAACCACCAAATTATCTCAGAGAAGCCAGGAGTCCCTCTCCCCAGCTTCTCGGCCTATCAGATGTTAGCACTTGAAATATGCAGTCCTTGAGCCCTCCGTCAGCATGTTAAGGAGAAACGAACACAGGGGAAGAGTTCATATTGCTAAGGTGTACAGGCGTTTGTACAAATTTATGAAAATGAGTGGAAGTTGTTTAGGGTTAGAAAAGTTTGGCACTGCAGTTGCAGTTTAATTTGGAAATCAATAAACCTAGAATAGGTCACAATAAATAACATAGCTAGCTTAGGACATCTCAAAGTAATATAAGGCTGTTTACTTTCATTATCTCTTTCTTTTACAGTCTATCAATATTATGGAACTGACTTTACAAAAATACGGAAGTTATGAAAAATTCGAACAAGCCACTGGTGGTAGCTTGCTCTCTAAAACTCGAATCTGGAGTCACGTTAGGAAGTACATGATGAAGGAAGGCTGCCTAGGGGAGGTATGAATCGCGAGTAAACATGAGGAGTTACTGTCAGTGACAGTTGTAGTTTATTTTATTTTATTATTTTATTTTTTGAGATGGAGTCTCTCTCTGTCGCCCAGACTGGAGTGCAGTGGTGAATCTTGGCTCACTGCAACTTCCGCCTCCCTGGTGCAAGTGATTCTCCTGCCTCAGCCTCTCTAGTAGCTGGGATTACAGGCACCAGCCACCACACCCAGCTAATTTTTGTATTTTTAGTAGAGACAGGGTTTTTGCCATGTTGGCCAGGCTGGTCTTGAACTCCTGACCTCAGGTCATCCGCCTGCCTCGGCCTCCCAGAGTGCTGGGATTACAGGCGTGAGCCACTGCGCCCAGCCTAGTCGTCGTTCTTTTCTGTAGATTTTGTTTTCCCAACCCTATGTTACTCATTAAATTAGTCCCCCAGATTTCTTACTAAATACTGTAAGTCTTAAGTTCCTGTTGCATTGAATTGTTTTGATGTGTTCAGTGTCTTTTTGTTTTTCTTCTTACTGCCATTTCTGTATAACTTGTGGGATTAGATGAATTACTTTATGAAAATTGCTAATGAAGAGCTTTGCCCCAGAAGCCTCTCTTATTAGTCCTCTTAGTGGTCAGTCTCAAAGCCTTGGCACTGGCAATGAGCTGGATTCTGGCACCTGTATCTTCGTCTGCATCAGTTTAGCCAGGGAGCATATTTACGACATCTCAGAGGTACAATTTTAAGTCCTTCGTGTCTTCCTCAACACAGCCATTTACTTTCCCTTAAACTCAGTGAAGGTTCTTGAGTTCCCAAAGGGTCAAAATTAGAAGGGTCACAGGTGATTTGGCTGCACATTCCATCTTGGTTTCTGGGAGATTTAAGGTGGTTATAAACAAAAAACAGTGTTAATTTATAGGCCCATTGTTTTCTGCGAAAGCTTCTCCCCTTACCTTTATGTTATGTTTTATGTCTGTTTACTTTTTCTCTTGCCCATGTTTTATGTCTGTTTACTTTTTCTCTTGCCCCTTAGATTGTAGTTCATCTCACTGAGGACCTGCTTTCCCGAGCATCAATGACAGTAGTAAATGGATGTCCAACTCTGACTATCAATGTGTGCACTGCACGTGAGCATTGGCTGGAGGGAATGCTGAGGCATGAAATAGGTAGAGGCAATCCTTTCCATTTGTTTATTTGTAATATCAAGAAATAGCTCTAAAGAAATGTTTTTTTAGAATGAGTTTTAGTAGTGTTTATTTTATTTTCTTAGTAGAAGAAAATTTAGCAAAAAGTCATGAGCTTCACTTGGACTGAAGCTAATGTATTTATGTCTCATTTCAAATTAGATTTTTTAAGGGAAGTGTTTAGGTGTATTGAACCTGGAAAGTCATTTAACTGCTCTGGATTTCCCCTGCATTAAACTGAGGGGGTTGAATTCAGGTATCTTTGAGGTTCTTTTCAAATATCAAGTCTGTGATTCTTCCTTTAAAAAAGTAAATTGTTATAAAGGTGATACCTCCTCTCTTGAGACGTGATCCTTTTGAAGGCAGTGTACTCCTTCACACCCAAGAGATGTTAGGATCAGGTCATTTTCTACTTTGTTTTGATTTGTAGGCACACATTAATTTAGTTTTAGAGTTTGTTTGGTTTTAGAGTTTGTTTGTTTGTTTTTTGAGATGGGATCTTGGTCTGTTGCCCAGTCTTGAGCACAGTGGCAGGATCTCAGCTCACTGCAACCTCTGCCTCCCAGGCTTAAGTGATCCCCTTCACCCCAGCCTCCTGAGTAGCTGGGACCCCAGGTGCACACCACCACACCCGGCTAATTTTTTGTATTTCTGGTAGACATGTTTCACCATGTTGCCCATGCTGGTCTCAAACTCCTAAACTCAAGTGATCTGCCTGCCTTGGCCTTCCAAAGTGCTGGGATTACAGGCGTGAGCCACCGTGCCCGGCTGGTTTTAGACTTGTTGATGGAATCTGTCTTTGGGGGAAGAATTAAAACAAGAATGGCATTTCTTCTTCTTCATGTAACTTTTCTTCTCCATAGGTACACATTATTTTCGAGGTATTAACAACCTCCAGCAGCCATGGAACAGTTGGACTGGACGTAAAAAACATGAGCTGAAGCCAAATAATCCCACAGAGGAAGGACTAGCAAGCATTCACAGTGTTCTGTTTAGAAAAGACCCCTTTTTGTGGAGGGCTGCCCTCCTCTACTACACTGTTTATCGAGCCAGCCAAATGTCTTTTTGTGAACTCTTCAGAGATATTGGCAGGTTTGTCAAGGACCCCAATACAAGATGGGATTATTGTGTACGGGCCAAGAGGGGATGGACTGATACTTCCCAACCAGGTGGGTGTCCTTTAACTGCAGATTTTCTGACTTACTGACTAGTTGTCTAGTGATTTTGTAATCCCTGAATCACAAAATTCACTTACTTAAAAAAATTAAACCTTGGTTACCTGAGGTCAGAACTGGTTTTCCTAAACAGCATTTTCTTAGCATTATTTTTACCCAGCTCAATTTTGAAAAATCTCAGACCTGTAGAATATGGAAAGAATGGTAGAATGAACACCCATCTACCCTTTCATCTGTATTTACCTATTGTTAACATTTTGCTATTTTTGCTTTATCTGTCTTTGACTTTTTAAAAACAGCTATACTGAGATATAATTCACATGCCATACAATTTACCCATTTAAAATGTAAAGTTCAGTGATTTTTAGAATATTCAGAGTTGTGCAACCATTACCATTGTCTAATTCCAGAATGTTTTCATTACCCCAAAAGAAACCCATACCCATTAGCATTCATTCCCCATTTCCTGCCCTGTGTCCGGTTCTAAGCAAATGAATCATCTCTAGATTTACCTATTTTGAACATTTCATATAAATAGAATTATCTAATATGTGATTCTTTGTGGTGGGCGTCTTTCAGTTAGGATGATGTTTTCAAAATTCATTCATGTTGTAGCATGTATCAGTATTTTGATCATTTTATTGCTGTGGGGCAATCTGTCCCTTAGCAAAGCTCAATCGCTGTGCTGGGAGATCCGCTGCTGTCTTCAGAGCCGGCAGGCAGGAATGTTTTAAGTCTGCTGAAGCTGCGCCCACTGCCGCCCCTTCCCCCAGGTGCTCTGTCCCAGGGAGATGGGAGTTTTATTTATAAGCCCCTTACTGGGGCTGCTGCCTTTCTTTCAGAGATGCCCTGCCCAGAGAGGCAGAATCTAGAGAGGCAGTCTCTACTTTTTTTTTTTGAGACAGAGTTTCACTCTTATCACCCAGGCTGGAGTGCAATGGTACGACCTCGGCTCACTACAACCTCTGCCTTCTGGGTTCAGGTGATTCTCCAGCCTCAGCCTCCCAAGTAGGGTAGTACTGAAGGCATGCACCGATATGCCCGGCTAATTTTGTATTTTTAGTAGGGACAGGGTTTCACCCTGTTGGCCAGGCTGGTCTTGAACTTCTGACTTCAGGTGATCCAGCCACCTTGGCGTCCCAAAGTGCTGGGACTATAGGCATGAGCCACCATGCCCGGCCTAAGAGTGTTTTTAAACTATTTATTTGGAGCTTGGTAAATACTTACTCAAAGTAGTGATGGTTATGTTGCTAGCACAGCCCACATTAACATTTCATACTAGTGTTGCATTCATATGACAGCGTAGCGCCTTAGAGCCAGGAGCAGGCAAGATAGGAAGCAGGAAAGAGAAGGACATCTCTCTCTGTCTTTCATGTGTGCATAGCCAATTCCAGGCAGGATTTCAGATGAGCAACTTGTCTGCCATTTCTTAAAATACTCTTCTCAATACTCTTAGAAGAAAATTCATTGATATACTGAACTAACCTGAAATTCAAAATGACTTTTAAACAAATGTTTCTTAAATTGTACTCTTTTTTCAAGGGCATTTTTGAGTGTTCTTTTTAGATTCCTTTGCCTGGATTTTAGTACTCTGTACCCAGATGCACAGGGCTTCTATGTTGCCTTTGAGCAACCCGATAGAGGCTCATCACTTTTAGACTAGTCCCTTTTTTCTTTTTTTCACATACTTTTGTGTTTTTCATGTTTTATTATGGAAAATTTCAAATGTATACAAAAGAATGATTAATATGCTGAACTCCAGTAATATATTACCTGATCATAGCTGTTATCAACATTGTCTAACTGTGGTCGTCTATTCTTCCAAATTTGTTTCCTATAAGTATTTTAAAGCCAATTCCAACATCATGTTCTTTTACCCATAAATGTTTCTGATTAGGACAATTTTTTAAATCATCCTCTTGCTATTAGCATACCTAACCAAATTAACAATAATCTCTTAATATATGACTCCATGTGGTAGAATTTTAATTAATTTAATAGAGCAAAAAATTTTTTTTAAATTGCACAAATTGTGTCAGGATGGGAAAAAGGTTTACTGTGTAAACAGAATATCCTTTTCTAACTAGGTTCAGATCTCATGAAATGTTCTACTTTTCATGTCTTTATCCATTTTTTTTCTATTTTTTAAACCTACATGCTTTCCAAAATCTAGTTCTAGTTCTTGTTTACATAGAGAGGAACCAATGTCAAAATTTATGCTTTAAAACCATAGTTTGCTTTTGTTTAATGGAGAGGAAGGATTATTAATATTATAAATACCAGGAGTTTCTAAAATCCTGCATCTCTCCACTACCTTTATTGAGATGTACCTGCTCTAAAACTATCCGGCTCAGGTCTCCCCACTCAGATGCCTTCAGTGCACAATGGGAGTTATGACTGAATGGTGGGAGTAGGGGAAGGTGGGATAATCATATTTATAAGAGTCATATATTTGAAATTACCAGTCTCTATTTATAATGAGGAAAGAATTGTTATTTTAATAATGGGGAGGATGTGTGAGGAGAAGGAATTCTTAAGGTTCTAGTCTGTATACCATCTTGGCACTTCTCAAGACCTGACATTTTATGTAATGAAGAAAGTTAAATAAAAATAAAAATAAATGTTGACAAACTAGAATATTTTTAATGCAGGACTGATTCTTACGGTAAAGGGAACGGGTTGATATCTAATTACTTAGTAATTTTTCTAAACATCAGAAAGTAAACACTATTCTGGTTCCTCCAGGGTGTTTTAGTAAAGACCAGGTATACTTGGATGGAATTCTTCAAATCCTTCGATACAGAGATACCATAGACTTCCATCTGCTTACTGCCCTCGGGAAGGTGAGTAGAAGCCATGGCGCATATCCCTGAACACACCAGATCAGCATTCCCCTCACTCGAGCTTAGCATTAAATAAGACTTAGCTTCACACTATTTTTACTTTATTGTCAGAACAAATTTTCTTTATGTCATATCAAGAGGGAAGAAATCTGGTTCTGTAATAGAACCAAATTATAAAATTTCTTTTTGGTCAATAAGAGATAAAGGAATAGGAAATTTGGGAATATATATAGTTTTATTTTTATTTTTGTGTACATATTTTTCTAAAAAGCATTTTCTGAAAACTATAAAAGCATTTTGAAGTAAGCTGCACTTATAACACTTCCCCCGTAATGTCTCCTAAGAACAGAATATTTTCTGACATTACTATATGATTTTGTTTAAGAAATTTATTACTGATTAAATATAACATCAAAAATATAGTCCACTTCAAATTTTCCAAAGTGCCTCCAAAATGTCCTTTGTGGCTCCTTTTTTGTGATCTAAGATCCAGTCGAGATTTATACATTGCATTTGGTTATAATCTTTTCTCTCTTTTAATCTCCGCTTGCCTTATTCTTTCTGTTTTTTTCATGACATTGTTAAGACTTGGGCTGGGCAGGGTGGCTCACGCCCACAGTCCCAACACTTTGGGAAGCTGAGGTGGGAGGCTGAGGCAGGAGGATCACTTGAGGCCAGGAGTTTGAGAGCAGCCTGGGCAATATGGGGAAACCCTGTCTTTATAAAAAAATTTTAAAAAGTAGCCGGGCATGGTGGCATACACTTAGTCCCAGCTACTCAGGAAGCTGAGGTGGGAGGATTACTTGAGCCCAGGAGGTCGAGGCTGCAGTGAGCCATGATTGTACCACTGCGCTCCAGCTTGGGAGAGAGAGCCAGACCCTGTCTCAAAAAAAAAAAAAAAGAAAAAAGAAAAAAAGATTGGCACAGTTTTCTTGAGAATTCCTACAATATGGATTATCAGATTATTTCCTTCTGATGAGATTCAGGTTAAACATTTTTGCCAAGAATACTACATAAGTGATGTGTATTTCCCATTGTATCACATTAGAAAGTATGTGTCATTTTGCTCCATTTGATCATCTGGGTGTTTGATCACCTGGGTTAAGTTAATGACCACCAGATCTCCCCATTGTAAAAGTACCTTTCCCCCATTGTATTAGTAAATAGTCTTTGGGGTGATATTTATGAATGGACTATTCCCTAATAACCCTTGATGATCTTTTCCCAAATCAATTATTACACTGGTGGTTACAAAATAGAGATCTTCTAATTCTTTTATATTTCTTTGTCACTCCCCGTTTTTGTAGTATTATTGTGGACTTAATTGGACTTAATTTTTTTTATTCAACTTTTTCATGGTTGCACCTGTGTCTTAAACATGTCTCCATGTTTTCTGACACAGTAAAATGTCTGGGCACAGTTTGTACTTTTCCTACCCAAATCTCTAATGAAGATCAGCCATTTCTCTAATGAAGTCTTATTTCCTTTTAATTGAAACAAAAATAGAAAAATTAGAAAAATTAGCTGCATAATTGTGCAATTTTTCAAATCTAATAATATGTCATTTATATTCTAGTTATTTTCTTGATTCTTTTATTTCAATTTAGCCAGAAGACTTGTTTGGTTTTAGAGTCTCTTTCACACACAAATATATTAAGTATAGTTGTCTAATTTTTAGACAAACAGTAGGTTCAAGGTACAGTATTAAATCAAATTTGACTTTTTAAAATAATCTTTTAGGCCGGGCGTGGTGGCTCACACTTGTAATCCCAGCACTTTGGGAGGCCAAGGTGGGTAGATCACCTCAGGTCAGGAGTTCGAGACCAGCCTGGCTAATGAAACGTCATCTCTACTAAAAATTCAAAAAACTAGCCAGGTGTGATGGCGGGTGCCTGTAATCCCAGCTACTCAGGAGGCTGAGACAGGAGAATTGCCTGAACCCAGGAGGCGGAGGTTGCAAGGAGCCAAGATCATGCCACTGTACTCCAGCCTGGGCAACAAGAATGAAACTTCATCTCAGGAAAAAAATAATAATAATACTCTTTTAATATGGTCATGGTATAAGGGGCAGAGAAATACATTATTATTTAACACAGTGAAGAAAATGTAAGTCACTGATTTTTGTTATTTTGCAGCTATTAAAATAATTTGACACATGATCTGTATACTTTCATTTAAGGCCCAGGGAAGAAATTCATCCTTAAAATGTACATTGTAGTTACATTTTTAAATTAACTCATCTTCCTTTCTTCAGGTTTCTTATGAAGATGTGGATCGCTTAAAAGGATTGGCAGTTACCGAAAACATGAGGGTCCCTCACTTCCTGCAGGACCATGGCCGATATATGGAACACTTAGAGAAGATCATGGAAGTGAATGAACTGACTGACAGGGAACTGAAAGATCTTATATAGTAATTAGCGTTCTGGCAAACATAGCTAAGCTATGCCTCCATGTGTATTACCAGTTAGGTGCAGTTAGCACCAGAAGATTTATAAAAGAAGAATGACTACTTGTGTTTTCTAAAGAAGGGTCTTCAGTATTCAGCGGAATTTTTAGGTTAAGTACAAATCTTAAACTATTTCCCTAAAATGTTTCTATAGGCTGCAGGGGGAAGTTACTCCTATTTTCTGAATCTCGACAGGGTCAGATGAAAATACTACTGCTGAGCATTTTTGAAGACTCTTGGTCAAATTGCATGATAAATTTCTGCCTGAGCAGTAAGCACTGGCCTAGTGCTTCTGCCTAAATATGGAGGTCAGCTCCAACTGGAGACTGGCTGAATTCCATTGCTGTTCAGACTCCAAAGTTATATTTTATTTGATAAATAATGGTAATTATTCTCCTTGAAAAATTAGTTTTGTGTTACTCCAAAAAGCTAGCTATATCTAAGCTTCCTTATTTTTTTTATATGTTAGGGAAATTTAAAGGGAGAGGAAAAGCAATTTGAAAATTTTTCATTAAGTGTTTTATTTTAACATTATTATTTCACCTTATCAGCTTATAGGAACTAAATTAGAGAATCACCTCTTTTTGTCCACTTATCTCTTAACTACATTTTCATTTGCTGAAACATATTGTACCCTTTTAAATTTTTTACAGAGTTTTAACGTCTTTTCCACTGCGTCCTTTATAAAAATGATAAGTACAAATTCCAGAGAGGTTTTCCTACACAAAAATAACTGGGGAAGGGCTACTCACCTTTTTTATTAAACAGAACGTGTAACAAGCAGAGGACAAATAGACTGACCTGGTTAAATGTAGGCTCTGGATGTTGACTGGGTAGCACCTACAGTAAACTTGACCATGCTCTGAAAAATGAAATTTCTGGGTGTTGATGGTTTATAAAGCCAGCTTTGTGCTATTCGTTCAGTATATTTTATCAAATCTTTGACTTCATCAACCCAGTAATGACATAGTTTAAATTTAAAAATGAGAGTTCTGTTTTGCTATATTTTTCCTGCTAACCTACCTTTGTATTTTATCAGCTTCAGTATATACTTGGATATATATACCTGGATTCAAATGGTTCTTCATACAACTTAATGATCAGAAAGAATGCTGCTGTAAACACCCCACTCAAGATTGCTGCTGTAATTTCTACCCAAAGCTGTCTGAGAGTTTATCTTTACCTCAGTACAGGTTAAAATAATGGTGCTAATACTGGTAGATATATACTGTGAAGCCTGGTTCACATTCATGCTAGAAAATGATTTGGGGAAATCTTTTGCAGGAAAGGTTACATGATTTTTCTCTTTCACATATCTAGAAGGACTTGCCTCAAAGAAGAATGTTGCAGCAAACAGGATATACTCTAGCCGGTGCCCAAAGGTTCTTGCAAAACTATGAATCTTGCTTTTAGCACTAGAGGGCCAGACACTTTGGAGCATTGACAGGCCTTAGCCCCTGCTCCCCAACTGCGTGCCATGCTGGGTAGTGTGTGTCCTGTACATCTGTGTGCCAGGCTGGGGCAGACTGTGCCAATGCTCACCAAACACTAGAATCTGCTCTTAAACCTCTAGCATGTATCTCCTTGTAGCAGAGTCATGCACTTTCTCAGCATTGTGTAGTGTTTTCTAATTTCATCTTAAAACTTACCAAAAGTGATTGTGAAAACAGTGTCTAGAAGTATAAACAGAAATGGCAATATTTATGTCCTGTGATTGAAGCCCAAAGGTTATAAATTCAACTTTCACAGGGAATAGCACTGCTAATCTTACTTTATGGTTTAAATATAAAGGAAAATCACAACAGCCTTAATTTCCTATTGGTAGGATCATTTGCAGCGGTTCTAGTTCCTGACTTTTAAAATGGATGAATATTTTCTCTTTGTCTGATTTGGAAAAGGAACTGCTTTTTTGCCTTACTGCTTTGGTATAAAGATGAAAAACATGAGCACTCTGCAGACAAAATGACCTTAAATCACATTGATAAAGATATTTTAAAAGTTAGCAGTGAACCAAAAGTAGTTTCAGATTAGCAGAAATAAAGAGCTTTAAGCTTTAAAAGTTGAGATTAAATATTTAATGAAAGTTTATTAATTCTTTTTCCAAAAATAGCAGTAAGGTCAGTTTTTTCCCTAAAATAAAAAGTTTTAATAAACTGAAAATTATAGCAACAGTACTTAGGAGAATAGTTGAAGATTGTATTAATTTTAATTACAATAGTTATTTGTCATAGGCTATTGATGATTAGAATTTCATTAGTTTTGTCCACTGTAGTTTTAAAAATAGTTGTATCAGATACAAATACTGATAAACTGTTAGGTTTTAACACCAGACAGGATTCAAAGGAAATTAATGTTTGCAAACATAAATCCATAGTCTTCATTTCTTTATATTTTCACCTTTGTAAAAGTGTTTAAAGTTTGTATTGTTTGTTTTGTATATCTTTGGGCATTTTTTGTCTAGCTATAATAAAAAGAAATAGTGCCAAGGTTCTCAGATGAAGTGTGTGACTATATATGCATGTAACTTGTTTTCTTTGAAAACCCAATTATATTTGTATTGTGGTGTTTCTTGCTTTTTATTTTGTGATAATTGTCAAAAGGACATTAATTATGCTTGTCTTCTAGTGCTGTTACTTCTTAGAAAAATATTATATTTACCACACTTCACCTTTTCCCTAGTTATTTTAGCTTATACTCTCATGGGACATATGGAGAAAAGAAAAGGAGAGAGGTTGTATTAGTCTATTCTCATGCTGCTAATAAAGACATACTTGAAACTGGGTAATTTATAAAGGAAAGAGGCTTAATGGACTCACAGTTCCACATGGCAGGAGAGGCCTCACAATCATGGTGGAAGATGAAGGAAGAGCAAAGTGGCGGCAGGCAATAGAGTATGTGCAGGGGAACTACCTTTTATAAAATGATGAGATCTCATGAGACTTATTCTCTATCATGAGAACAGCACAGGAAAGACTTGCGCCCATAATGTATTTACCTCCCACCAGTTCCCTCCCGTGACACGTGGGAATCTTGGGAGCTACAATTCAAGATGAGATTTTAGGTGGGGACACAGTCAAACCATATCAGAGGGACAATTTTTTTTATTTTTTTGAGACGGAGTTTCGCTCTTGTTGCTCAAGTTGGAGTGCAATGGTACAATCTCAGCTCACTGCAACCTCCACCTCCTGGGTTCAAGTGATTCTGCTGCCTCAGCCTCCTGGGTAGCTAGGATTACAGGCATCCACCACCACGCCTGGCTAATTTTTTGTATTTTTAGTTTCACCATGTTGGCCAGGCTGTTCTCAAACTCCTGACTTCAGTTGATCCGCCTTCCCTGACCTCCCAAAGTGCTAGGATTACAGGCATGGGCCACTGTGCCCAGCCTCAGAGGGACGATTTTGTCTTAAGGTACTATCCTGTTCATTTAGTAAACTTTTATGCAGAACATGTCAAGCAGGATCTGTGCTGATTACCAGAGATCCTCTGATGAAGAAGAGAAGAGAAGAGGCACAGAAGAAGGTTATGGCACAGCTACATTCCCGTGACCAAAAAGTGCTACAGAAAAAATGTACACTGTAGTCAGTGGGCCTGCCTGTGTGTTTGAAGCAGAGAGGAAGATCATTTGCTAAATGGTGATTGTTCACAAGATTTTATTATTGCTTTTTGCACAGGATTTTATTACTGCTTTTTGCAAGGCTTATGTTTGGAATAAAAGCACCTTCCCAGGGGAAGTAGTAGACCAGGAATGCAGTTGCTTGGGTCATCATAGGCCTGTGGGAGATCCCCTGAGACCTCCTGCAGATGCCCGTGGGAGCCAACACTGTATCTTTAAGAAGATGAGCATGAAGCTGGGATGAAGAGGAGTGTGGTGCCCTCACCCATCAGGGGCAAGTAACCAGGTATAATAGTTTTCATGCTGCTGATAAAGACATACCTGAGACTGGGCAATTTCCAAAAGAAAGAAGTTTATTGCACTTACAGTTCCACATGGCTGGGGAGGCCTCACAATCGTGAAAGGTGAAGGTGAAAAGCACGTCTCACATGGCAGCAGATGAGAGTTTGTGCAGGGAAACTCCCCCTTATAAAACTGTCAGATCTCGTGAGACTTATTCGCTACCACAAGAACAGCATGAGAAAGACCTGCCCCCATGATTCAATTACCTCCCACCAAATCCCTCCCACAACACGTGACAATTCAAGGTGAGATTTGGGTGGAGACCCATCCAAACCACATCATTCTGCCCTGGCCTCTCCCAAATTGCATGTCCTCACATTTCAAAACCAATCCGGCCTTCCCAATAGTCCCCCAAAGTCTTATTTCAGCATTAACTCAAAAGTCCACAATCCAAAGTCTCATCCAAGACAAGGCAAGTCCCTTCTGCCTATGAGCCTGTAAAATCAAAATCAAGTTAGTGACTTCCTAGATGTAATGCAGATACAGGCATTGGGTAAATACAGCCATTCTAAATGGGAGAAATTGGCCAAAACAAAGGGTTGACAGGCCCCATGCAAGTCCAAAATCTAGTGGGCAGTCAAATCTTAAATCTCCAAAATTACCTCCTTTGACTCCATGTCTCACACCCAGGTCACACTGATGCAGAAGATGGGCTCCCAAGGCCTTGGGTAGCTTCGCCCCTGTGACTTTGCAGCCCCCCACCTGGCTGCTTTCGCTAACTGGCATTGAATGTCTGCCACTTCTCTAGGTGTACAGTGCAAGCTATCCGTGGATCTACGATTCTGGAGTCTGGAGGATGGTAGCCCTCTTCTCACAGCTCCACTAGGTGGTGACCCAGTAGGGACTCTGTTGAGGCTCCCACCCCACATTTCCCTTCTGCACTGCTGAAGCAGAGGTTCTCCATGAGGGCCCCGCCACTGCAGCAAACTTCTGCCTGGGCATCCAGGCATTTTCATACATCCTCTGAAATCTAGACAGAGATTCCCTAACCTCAATTCTTGACTTCTGTGCACCCTCAGGCTCCACACCACATAGAAGCTGCCAAGGCTTGGGGCTTCCACCATCTGAAGCAATAGTCATCACTGGATGACTTTTAGTCATCACTGGAGCAGCTGAGATGCAGGGCAGCAAGTCTCTAGACTGCATACAGCACAGGGACCCTGGGCCCAGCCCATGAAACCATTTTTTCCTCCTAAACCTGAAGGCCTGTTATGGGAGGGGCTGCCACAAAGGTCTCTGACATGCCCTGGAGACATTTTTCCCTATTGTCTTGGTGATTAACATGCAGCTCCTCATTACTTACGCAAATTTCTGCAGCCAACCTGAATTTCTCCTCAGAAAATGGGATTTTCTTTTCTATTGCATTGTCAGGCTGCAAACTTCCCAAACTTTTATGCTGTGTTTCCCTTTTAAAACTGAATGCTGTCTGGGTGTGATGGCTCACACCTGTAATTCCAGCACTTTGGGAGACTGAGGCAGGTGGATCACCTGAAGTCAGGAGCTTGACACTAGCCTGGCCAACATGGTGAAACCCTGTCTCTACTAAAAATACAAAAAAATTAGCTGGGCATGGTGGCACATGCCTTTAATCCCAGCTGCTTCAGAGGCTGAAGCAGGAGAATCACTTGAACCTGGGAGGCAGAGGTTGCAGTGAACTAAGATCGTGCCACTGCACGCCAGCCTGGGTGACAGAGTGAGACTCTGTCTTAAAAAAACAAAAAAAACAAAGAAACCTAAGTCACTTCTCCAATGATTTTCTGCTTAGAAATTTCTTCCACCAAATACCCTAAATAATCTCTCTCAAGTTCAAAGCTCCACAAATCTCTACGGTAGGGGCAAAATCCTGTCAGTCTCTGCTAAAACATAACAAAAGTCACCTTTGCTCCAGTTCCCAACAAGTTCCTCATTTCCATCTGAGACCACCTCAGCCTGGATTTCATTGTCCATATCATTATCAGCATTTTGGTCAAAGCCATTCCACAAGTCTCTGGGGAGTTCCAAACTTTCCCACATTTTCCTGTCTTCTTCTGAGCCTTCCAAACTGTTCCAAGGGCTGCCTATTACCCAGTTCCAAAGTCGCTTTCACATGTTTGGGTATTTTTCAGCAGCATCCCACTGCTGGTGCCAATTTACTATATTAGTCAGTTTTCACATTGCTGATAAATACATACCTGGGACTGGGCAATTTACAGAAGAAAGAGGTTTATTGGACTTACAGTTTTATGTGGCTGGGGAGGCCTCACAGTCATGGCAGAAGGTGAAAGGCACATCTCACATGGCAGCAGACAAGAGAATAGAGCTTGTGCAGGGCAACTCCCCCTTATGAAACCATCAAATCTCATAAGACTTATTCACCGTCACGAGAACAGCATCGGAAAGACCTGCCCCCATGATTCAATTACCTCCCACTGATTCCCTCTGGCAACATGTGGGAATTAAAGATGAGATTTGGGTGGGGATACAGCCGAACCATATGATAAAGCTTTGAATCCAAACCTTTGTCTGCACTTTTGAAAGCCTTGTCAGTCACCTATGGTTTTTATCCATTTTTGTTCACTGTAATTTTCCTAGCTAAAGGAGTTAATGTCTTGAAACTCATGGCAGGATGTAAAATACCTATGCTTGTCAGCGAGTTGTGGGAGTACTTTATGAATAGGTGGAATTTCAGTGGACAATCATTTCAAGAGACTGTGGAGTTCTCAAGATTTTTTTCCCCAACATGGGGGTGAAATAAACCTGAAAAAATCCTGTCACCATATAGATTCAAATTCTTAATATGTAATGACCAAAAGTGTAAATATCCACATTTAGATAAACCAGACATTTTGTTCTCTTGCCATTTAAAAATACCTCTACTAGGAGTACTTTCCTACTTAATTACTGTTATATCTTCATTCAAATATGGTCCTACACATCAACTGACCCTCCTGAATGGAAGAAGACATTAATTCTTTTTGTCACTCATTTTTGTTGGAGATCTAATTTGCTCTTTGGTGAGATAGTTGGAGTGTTCTAGTCAGCAATTAGACATTAACAAGCAGATGCTGGGGACGGTGGTTCACGCCTGTAATCTTAGCACTTTGGGAGGCCAAGGCAGGTGGATGGATCACTTGAGGTCGGAGTTCAAGACCAGCCTGGCCAATATGGTGAAACCCCATCTCTACTAAAAGTACCAAAATTAGCTGGGGTGGTGGCATGCACCTATAATCCCAGCTACTCGGAAGGTTGAGGCAGGAGAATCACTTGAACCCAAGAGGCTGAGGTTGCAGTAAGCCGAGATTGCCCACCACTGCACTCCAGCCTGGGTGACAGAGTGAGACTCTGTCTCAAAATAAATAAATAAATAAATAAATAAATAAATAAATAATAGCAAGCAAAGAACATCCTCCAGTTTTTGAGCACCAAGGGCACCAAGAATCTCTGCATGCTTCTCCACAATTCCCCACTAGAGAGAGCACTGGCTCTTTTCTTTTTCCCTTCTCCTCCCACTCTTCTCCCTTCCAGTAGTTTATCTTTGACTGGAGGCCCCCTAAAATGTTGAATCTTGCAAGTTGACACTTGCAGCTAAATCCTAACCTAAACTCTCATTTCAAGCAAGTATAAGTGTTGTAGGAAAGATGTGTATATTTTAAAGAACCCAAGAGAGGGAGTTACTGAAGTCTCCTGCAGGCCTATTCTAAAAGGTTTCCTCCTCCATCCAATGTAAATTTCACACTGACAAATCTGTCATAAAATTCCTTGAGATGATTTGGCCTTAAAAACAATATACATGTTCTGTATATTTAGTTTGCAGTCTTGAGAAATATTTTGAGTAGTATTTCATTGTGTCCATTTGAAGTAATACGTGTGTGAGAGATGAGCAATTCGAAATTCAGATCCTGCTTTATCTCACCAGCATAACTGCCTTAGACACTTCTCAGTGAATCCAGCTTTTTTCCCTGTTGGAGAAATGAGAGACAGGAGGTATTCGGGAAAGTCACTAGAGCCTCTGGCCAAGAGAAGCTTCTCAGCTCAACAAGTAATAATGTCCCACAAACTCAGGTCCCCATTGCTTCTTTTTTGTTTGTTTATTTGTTTTGAGACGGAGGCTGGCTTTGTCGAGCAGGCTGGAGTGCAGTGGTGTGATCTCGGCTCACTGCAACCTCTGCCTCTTGGGTTCAAGCGATTTTTGTGCCTCAACCTCCTGAGTAGCTGGGATTACAAGCATGTGCCACCACACCTGGCTAATTCTTCTATTTTTAGTAGAGACTAGGTTTTACCATGTTAGCCATGCTGGTATTGAACTCCCGGCCTCCAGAGATCTGCCTGCCTCAGCCTCCCAAAGTTCTCGGATTACAAGAGTGAGGCACCGCACCCAGCCCCACTGTTTCTAGAGCGCAGGCAAGGCTGGGAAATTCATAGTTTCTAATTTTAAACCCCCCTTTGCTTAGATAAACAACAGCTTTCTAGCTTTCACCAGACCCTGGATACCTGGTAACAATGTATCCTTCAGACCCTTTAAGCCTCTGAACTGTCTTCAAATAAAATACTGGAAATTGCAGAGGTCTGTCTCCCTCTCATCCCAGCCCACCCTCCTCCAGGTACACAGACCTCCTGCAAACTGAGGTTCCTTCCCAGGGCTGTCAGGCAAACTTCTGAGGTGTTTAGGAGTTAGATATGTGACTGGCTTTATCTGGGACAATTCTACAAGACCATGAACATACTAAATGTTGACGATGAGAATGACGGCCTTTGCCTCCACAGCCTCCAGAGGCCATCTGGAAGCTGCCAATGGTGGGGGCTGGGGCTGAGGCTGGCTCCTTGAAGTTTTCATCCTCTTATGCTTTCACTGCTCCTAGTTGGCAGCACGTCTTCCACTCAAGAACCTCAACACCAAAACCACTCAGAGTCTGACTGCTTCTTGCCAGGAGACCTATGAGACTCCTCTGGGAGATAAGAATAAAAAGATCTGATTTCCAACTTCTCTGCAATTTGGTCTTCTTAGATAAGTAAATGATCAATGCTATTCAGAAAGATTCAGAAGAAAACTTCAGAGAAATTCCTAGAGCTGCAGTTGCATACCAGTTCTGTAAACAGTAAGGATTTACCCAACATCAGTCTTGTCTGGTAATGAGATTAGTGAAAAAATCCTCAATGCCAGCTCCATTAGGAAGTGAAGCCAAGGACTTAAGACTTTCAACAAAATAGCCAGAGTAACAATAGTTCTCCTGCTGTTATCTATCTGTCAACTTCAATCCTACACTTTTTCAGCTGCCTGCCTGATCTCTGACATAGGGCCAGGTAGCTATCACCCTTGCTACTGAAAGAATCCCTTACCGAGCCATTGAAAGCCACACCAAAATTCCAAGTAAATAAACCACCACAGTTCTTGACATTTAGTCAGCCCCGTCTCTATCGTCTTTAGTATTATTTATGGTAGGTTCAAACTGGGCATGGTGGTACGTTCCCAGCTACTTGGGAGGTTGAGGTGGGAGGATCACTTGAGCTTAGGAGTTTGAGGACAGCCTAGGCAAGATAGTGAGACCTCATTTCTGGAAAGAAAATAACACACACACACACACACACACACACACACACATATATATGGTAGCACCCTGTTTTAACCAACTCCCTCCACATCAGTATTTCTCTAAGTATAAGCCTCAGAGCATGGCCCCAATTCAACTGGGCCACAGGCCAGGCCTAGTCAGTTTCATCATCAGACTCTGGATTAGGGCTTAGGAATCCACATGTCAGGAAGCCCCACGGGTGATTCTTCCAGGTACCTACGTGTGAGGACCACTGCCCCGGGAGAAATTCTCCTTGCTGGTTATCATGAAGGAAACTGGAGGCCTGGGGAATTGCCCCCCATCACTCAGCAAGTCTACTGGTATCGAGGGCCTAGTCCTTGGGTTTCTGATTCTGTCCTTGGGCTTTTAGAGTCAGGGAATGGGGAAGATTCATAGTCCAGAACATTCATAGGATCCCTTTATGCACAGAACAGGTATGGCGCCCACTTGCCAAGAGGTAAAGCATCTCTGGAATTTCTATTTTAAAATGCCACTTCCAGGTGTCTCAGAAACCCAAGCAAAGAGATTACCACACAATACACAGCAGGCCTGGGGCTGGAGCCAGTCACTCTTTTCTGGCTCTGTCCAAAGTAGCCGGTGCTACTGCAGCCACAACCCCAACCAATCACACTCACGCCTCATCACTGGAGTCCTTCCTTAGTGCGCCTCACCTTGAGCATTGATCCTTTAAGTAAATAATTCATCATGATGAAAGTCAGCAAGACACTGAGGTAATTGCGTCCTCCATCACTGACTGTGGATCGGAATTTAGCTGGCTAAGCAGACACTATATTAGGCACTCTCAGAACCAAAAGCACCAAGCGAAGCCTGCCTTATGTGGTTTGACCCCAGAGCTCAGGAAAACAGAAGCAGGTAGGAAATCCCTTCCGTGGCCTTTTATCTCTCTCCCTTCTTCCTCCTCCCCAGGCCACCTGGAAGGAGGGAGTCAGTGAACCATCTCCTCTTTTCCTGCTGCTCTCTTTAGCAGGCCTTTGAACTTCACTGCCCTTGCAGACCCAAGGTTTCCACATTACCAAGCCCAGCCTGGCCACACAGGCACACAGATCCGAGAAAAAGAGGGTGCCCCTCTCCATCCCTACCCTCCTGGAGGGATAAAGGCAGAAACAGGAGACACCCCTGGGAAGCAAGAGCAAGGCCCCAGGGTGCCTTGGACAGGACCTCACCTTTGCCTTTGAAGTTTACCCTGGCTATCGCAGGCTGCAGCTGTACTCCTGGCCTGCAGTGGCCTGGTGACCTGACCACCCCTGAACCTCTGCCATCTACTTTCTGCCATCTGTGTGTTTCTGGGGCAAAACCAAGCTCTCAGGTCAACCTCAGCTACTCAGACTTCTAAGCAGTTTCCAGAAAGCAGGAAGCTGCAGGAAATGCTCCCTAGACTATCTCATTTGCATGAGCTCTGCCCACCTTTGTCAAGGACATTTGTTTTCCGTGACCCTCCTTCCAATCTGACTTCCCTTTCATTATCACCCACCCACTGCACTCACTCCTTAGCTCAGTAAAACTCGAGTCCCTAATGCCCTCCCAACAATAATTTAATTAAATACTTTGTCGCAATGGAAGTCAGCAGGGTGCTTGGGAATGGCATCTTCCATCACTGACTACTGGAACTTGGCCAGCTAAGCAGACACCAAAACCAAAAGCTGCAGGGCAAGCCTGCCTTATGTGGTTTGACCCTGAAGGTCAGGGTTGCCCCTACTGCCACTGGTGGCCTCTCTCATGCCCAGCAAACTCCTTCCAACAAGGGTCCCCTTGCCTATTTTTCAGTGGTGGTTTAAACTCTGTGCCCCTACTTCTGATGGAGCCCTGACATCTGAATTCGTCCCCCTGTATGGTGTTGGCTCCCACAAAGGGGCCTCCTCATTCTTGCCTGGGGGCCATCCACCCGTGGACACTGCTCAGCTCTGCACTGCAGCCAGGATTGAAAGACGTCCTCCAGACTGTAGAAAATCACCCCTATCCCCAGGGCACGTTCTGCATTTCTCAGTGCCATCCTGCCCACAGATTTGGGTGGTCTGGGAACTCCCCAAACCTTTCCATCCACATTGCACTCCTGTCTTCTTCCCTAGACACACTTGGCCACCACTGAAGATAATGATGGTGGTGATGATTTCATGCCAAACACATTTCATTTCATCTTTATGACAGTATTACAAGGTAGTAGACACACCTCCATTTTTCAGGTAAAGAAACAGGCTCACACCTTGATTTTGAACTCCCTGCCTCCAGAACCATGGGTGAATAAATTTCTCAAGTTGTAAGCCACTCAACTGATGGTAATTTGTTATAGCACCCCTAGGAGACTAATAGATGATCATGTCTGTATCTCCAGAACCTGGCACATCATGGCACTGGAGAAGCAAATGAATGAATGAATAAAGTTTAGGGAGGGCAGGTTTCCCCACCCGCTCCCAACTGCCTGGGCAGTTGACCTACAGGCACCCAAGTTCGACTTGTCCAAAACAGGGATCAACATCTTCTCCCCAAACCTGGCTCTTTTCCTGGATTTATCTTTTATTTTTATTTTTAAACCTAACAAAGATCAACTTCCTAGAAACCTGAAGCTGGTCAGGATGGAGGCAGAACTCAAACCCACGCCCTTGTGACACTCAACAGTATCCCAAATAGCCCGCCTCTGCGCTCGCTCTCCAGTCCCTCAGTCCTTTCTCTGAGACGAGAGTGACCACCCCGGCCCCCACCAGCTCTACTAACACCTTGGCCGAAGGAGCACATAATAATGTGCCAGCAACGAGAGCCATCCCCCATCCCTGCCCCGATACCTGCCCCGCTCCCGCACCGCGGCTGCAGGCCCCCTCCTCTACCTGTTCCTACTCCCACACAAGCCTGCAATGCTCCCCAGGGCTGCAGAACCACCTCAACATCCTTAGCCTGCCTTGGAAGAGCTGGCCTGTGGCGCCTGTCAGTCTCCTCTCCATATCTCGTCCTAAGCTCCTGCCAGGAGCAGCCACATCACCGCTGTCCTCCCTTCACACCCCGGCCCTCTTGGTCCCCTCTTCCGGGGATGCCATCTGCCACTCACCCTGTGAAGTCCTGGCTCAAGAGGACCTTTCCCAGGAAAGCTCCTCAGACGCGCCTCCAGCTGATCGGGTTCTGTCTCCTTCCTCAGGTTCACACAGCACTCTTCATCTCGGCTGCAAACGTTTTTCTGTGTTTGTTCTTGATTATGAGCCTCTCCCCTGAACTGTTCAAAACCAGGCCGCTGGTGTCGGAGCTGAGTTGGAATCCTGACTTTGTCGCCTCCTGGCGGCGAGGCCCAGGTACTGGTTACTTACCTGTCTTGAGTTTTGGTTTCCTTTTCTGCACCACGGGGCTGAGGTGAGGTTTAAGGGGCCTTGCCAGGTGTGTGGTGCTGACAAGGCTGGCAGTGAGCACCTGTTCACTTCGGTGCCCTCCCTTCCTCCCCTAAGGAAAACCTCCCCACCTCTTTTCCATCTGCTGGACGCCCCGCCCTCAAATATGGGTTCTTGTAGACCCTGTGGGTAGTGCTGGGCTCTTCTCTGAGAGAGACAAACATCTCTGGGGCCTGGCAACTGGGAAAGGGACTGATTGTCAGGCAGGAGGTGGCACTCAGAGGCTGGGCCCCCACCTGTAACCCCAACACTTTGGGAGGCCAAGATAGGAGAACTGCTTGAGCCCAGAAGGTCAAGACCAGCCTGGGCAACACAGGGAGACCCCATTTCTACAAAAACGGGGGGAAAAAAATAACCTGTGTGGTGGTGTGTGCCTGTGGTCTCACCAGCTACTTGGGAGGCTGAGGTGGGAGGATTACTTGAGCCCAGGAGGTCAAGACCAGGCTGGGCAACACAGGGAGACCCTGTTTCTATAAACTGGGGGAAAAAATTAACTGGTATGGTGGTGTGTACTTGTGATCTCGCCAGCTACTTGGGAGGCTGAGGTGGAGGACTGGTTGAGCCCAGGAGGTCGAGGCTGCAGTAAGCCATGCTTGCACCACTGCACTGCAGCCTGCGAAACGGAGTAAGACCCTGTCACATAAACAGTGGCACTCACATGACAGCCCTAGACAGGCAGGAGGGCTCATCGCTGTCCACTTCTGGGCCTCACTCAGAGTGAGCCCTCGTTGTCCAGTTCTACTGAAGGTCCTCCCAGGAGGCAGGGGCTGCTGGCGTCTGCCAGGTGGGGCCAGGCAGGGAGACCACCCATCTGCTCCCACAAGCTGAGGGTGAGAACGCTCCACCTTGTAGGTTCACATAAAGCTGCTTTCATGATTCCCTGGGGCTGTTTCTTCTTTGCTCTCCTTAAGTCTTGGGTAAAGGCTGGGTTACCTGCTCCAGCCAGGCCTAGCTGTGCTGCGGGCAGGAGTGTTCCGGGTGGGAAGGTGAGTGCTCCGTGGCCACAGCAGGAACGAGACTCTGGGCAGATGGCTGGGCTGGCCTGCTCAGGTCCTCTCAGCCGAGGAGAACCAATCCCAGGCATTCCCAGCCTGGAGGCTCAGGGTTCAATTTCATTAAGGCAGGGGTGGTAGAAGGGGCAGTGGCACGGCTCAGACCTGTAATCCCAGTACTTTGGGAGGCCGAGGCGGGTGGATCACTTGAGGTCAGGAGTTCAAGACCAGCCTGGCCAACATGGTGAAACCCCGTCTCTACTAAAAATACAACAATTAGCCAGGCGTGGTGACAGGCGCTTGTAATCCCAGCTACTCGGGAGGCTGAGGCAGCAGAATGGCTTGAACACAGGAGGCAGAGGTTGCAGTGAGCTGAGATGGCACCACTGCACTTCAGCCTGGGCAACAAGAGGGAAACTCCATCTCAAAAAATAACAAAATAAATTTCATTAAGGGGACCCATGGTTTTCTTACATGTGACAGAAGATGGAGGGATGAATTGTTTTGCCTGGCTCTTGGGTGAGGCTTTTCTGAGCCGGGAGAGAAAGAAGTTCCCCTTTGACCTGGTGGGTGCTCAGACTCCTCCTGGCCACATCTTTAGCGGAGACTTACGGAGAGGAGAACATGGAATACAAGAGGATCCCACTCCAGCCTGGCTAGCAGCTTCCCGTCCAGGCTTGCGCAGCTGCAGGAGCGCTGCTCTGGAGACACGTATGACCCAGACCAGGGAGGGGTGGCCCTGGAAGGCAGGGATCTTCCTGCTCCCTCTCCCCCAGCCCCACCCCCAGGGCCTATCCTGGTGGGTGCCCAATGGGTGATTAACACACAAAAAGCAACCTAGGGCTTTAAAATAGCCCTTTCTTCTTTTCTCTCTGGGACTTTTAATTTACCCTCCAAATACGTACATTTTACCCTCCAAATACATACATTTTAATGTTCCCCTTTGAGAATTAAACACTGAATTCCTTTTGGTGATTCTTTCCAGGGACTGGCATAAAGGGAAGGAATTACAGAGGCAAATCCCTCCCACACACGCCCACCCCTAACTGCGAGCACGCTGGCACCTTGGTCTACAGGGAAATGTAGTACTTGCTGATTCCTTTAAAAAGTATAAATTTTGGCCAGGCGCAGTGGCTAATGCCTGTAATCCCAGCACTTTGGGAGGCCAAGGCTGGTGGATCACCTGAGGTCAAGAGTTCGAGACCATCCTGGTCAACATGGTGAAAGCCCATCTCTACTAAAAATACAAAAAAATTAGCCGGGCGTGGTGGCGCATGCCTGTAATCCCAGCTACTCGGGAGGCTGAGGCAGGAGAATCGCTTGAACCCAGGAAGTGGAAATTGCAGTGAGCCAAGATCATGCCACTGCACTCCAGCCTGAGTAACAGAGCAAAAACTCCACTTCAAAAAAAAAAAGTATCAATTTTATTTATACTTTAAGTAAATATAAGCATGTATTCCTTTAAAAAGTGTGTTTTATTATTTTTTGTGTCTCGGGCTTTTTATTATTTATGCATTGTATTAATTGTGCTGTGAAACATTTCAAACATACACAAAAGTAGAAAGAAGTGTATTATGAACCCCTGTGTTCCCTTGACCCAGGTTCAACAACTATCTACGTTTTGCAAATTTAAGTGGATTTCTAACTCTACTCAATCCTCTCATATTTCCCATGCAGGGGAAGGGGGAAGAGATAGACCATCTGTTTATTAACTAATCCTGAAGATTCTAGAAAACTTGCACTTCTAATTCTGTTTTATGAAACTTCCTGCCTTCCGGGCTGAGGAAGGGCAGGCCCAGGCCGCAGGGCCCAGGAGGAGAGGCCGCTAACGGGGAGGAGGAAGCTGGAAGCCCTGGAGCTCCACCATTCATTCCTGGAGCGGAATGCTCTGCTGTGGCGAGGCTCCACCATTTCTCAGTCTGGGCTGGAACTGAGCCTTTCAAGGGCTAAAGGTACCCACCATGAGCCAAGCGAGGATGCCTCTTTCACAGCTTCGCTCAGTTCTTACTCTTCGGAGAGGCTGAAGTTCCTCCGCTGTCTCCTCTCTACCCAACCAGCAGAGCCGTCCTGCGCTGCAGCCAGCTGGTCTCACCCTTCCACAGAGGCTGCTCCTGCCCTGGGTGCAGGCGCTGACTGAGAAGGCCCAGGAGGCAGGAGCCCAGGGCCGGAAGAACCTCCTCACCCACCAGGCCCCCCGAGGGTGCTAAGCCATCAGCAATTTTCCAGATGGCTGCTGCCTGGCATGATTTGAGACATCTTCCCTGATTCCACTTAGGAAAAACGCCAGACACCTGAGGCTGGGCCCAGGGGTGTGGGAAGGGCCCTTGGGCTGACCCCGAGGAAGTTGCCTGAGGGTCGTTCTGATAACATCTGAAGAAGGGAGTGGTGCCTGGGGCTCTGCTTGGGTAAGGCCTTCAGGACCTATTGGGGGGAGACCAGTGTCCCAGCCTCTCTCTCAAGACAGCTCCTTAAGGCAAGATGAGATAGGAAGGGAGATGAGACAGGAAGGAGCTGGAGCAGCAGCACCCCCAGGGGAGGAAGGGGCCTACAGGCTGCAGGATGAAGGGAAGTCAGTTCAGTCCTTTTTTCCTTAACTCAGCTTTGTGCTTGTGATTATATTATTTCCTTTCTGATTATCAAACTGATGCTTTCACATTCATTGCAGAAAATTAAGAATATATTTAAGAATGAAAACAAAAATGCTCCTTTGTTTTACACACACACACACAC
>NW_012098099.1:3970640-4095320 GCF_000951045.1 Mandrillus leucophaeus
AGCCACCACGCCCGGCTGATAAGGAACTATTTTTTAATGTGGATGGATGGAACCATCGTAAATTATTCTTACAACTACATCTGGTTTCTGTGCAGCAAGAATGTCTCTGCAATCTGTATGACAACAGCTAAGTTGGTGAGGGACAGAAGTAAAGCCACTGGGAGGTGGCCAGACAGAGAACAGGGTTCAGCTTGCAGAGGCTTAAAAGGCACATTTCTGGAAAGGCTTGCAAGCCCTACAGTACCCAGGTGAACCTCTGACGCTGCAGGCTTCTATTGAGAACCCATTCTTGTTATCTATCAATTTATATAATTCGTACTTGTTTATATTTTCTTTTTTTTTGAGACGGAGTCTCGCTCTGTCCCCTAGGCTGGAGTGCCGTGGTGCAATCTCGGCTCACTGCTAGCTGTGCCTCCCAGGTTCAGGCCATTCTCCTGCCTCAGCCTCCCTGGTAGCTGGGACTACAGGCGCCCAGGCACCTACCACCGTGCCCGGCTAAGTTTTTGTATTTTTAGTAGAGACGGGGTTTCACCGTGGTCTCGATCTCCTGACCTCGTGATCCACCTGCCTCGGCCTCCCAAAGTGCTGGGATTACGAGCGTGAGCCACCGCGCCTGGCCCTGTATTTTCAATCAGGGTTTGGAAGAGGGAGGAGGGAGGTGGGAGTGGGTGGTAATCATGGTAGAAGAAATGTGTTCTGGAAATAAGCCCTGAGGTGAGTGAAGGCACACTTGCCTCAAACAATTGAAGGTCTATGACATGCCTGGCTCTGTGCTTGGATCTTTGGAGAGTGAGGTTGAACTAGGACGTGGTCACTAATGTACAAAAGGGCTTCCTAACCTCTGCACTATAGACAATTGGGGCCAGACTTGTTGGAGAAGCAGGGGCTGTCTGCATTGTAAGATGTTAGCAGCATCCCTGGGCTCTACCCACTAGGTGCCAGTGGCACCATCACCCCAGCTGTGACAACCAACAATGTCTCTAGACATTGCAAAATGCACCTCTCCCCATTGGAAACCACTTGGACCTCCATCTGATGTTAAGTAACAAGGCAAGACAGCAAGCAAATAAGTGCCAAGGAAATCCCGTGGACGTTTAGGACCACTGGAGTCGAGGCAGGCTGGGAACCGGCATGGGATGGAGCGGTTGCAGAAGACCCTGGAGGTGGAGGTTGGGGCAGGGATTGGGAAGGGTTTCTGGGATTCCAGTGGATAGAAGATTTTAGGCAGGAGGGAAAGCATAGGCTAAGGCTCAGGGTCAGCAATGAGGAAGGGTGCTAGAAGGGCAGTCAAGACTCTGAACTGACTGTAGAAGACGGTACTTGTTTTCATTTTAAAATAACAGAATTCATGCTTTAAAAATCGCAAGGCTCAATGAGGAGACTGGGCTTCTCCCTCAGTATAGTTTGGCAGTTTGTGTGGTTTCCAGACTTTGTTCATATAAGCTGATAGGCTCTGTCTTTCCAGACTGAAGCATCTCTATCCTCTGGTTTCTTCCCAGCTATGGAGGAGCTGGGTCTCCACCCATGTTTTACACTGAAGAACCAAGCCCTGGTCTTGGTGATGTGCTGGTAAATGTTTAACAACGGGCTCTCAGTGGAAAGTGTTCCGACTTGTAGCCTTTGTCAATCTCCGTGGCGTAAATTCTCCCACCAAGGGCAAGGCCAAGTTACCAATAACTACAGTGGGCTGGCAAAATTCCTGAAAATTGAACAATCAGCTCCTACGAGAAAGTAGGAGCTGACTCCAGCCCACCTCTGCCTGCGTGGTTCTCTACGAGTCCTGTGGAGAACTTTATTTTTTTAGCAGCTCAAAAAAAAGTCTTACATATTTATTACTGAGCCAAACTGCAAGTTCAGAGCATAGGAACAAAGAGAATATTCCTTTCCGTAATAAAATACGTTGAACTGTCCCGATAGTGGTGATGTTTTTGGCTTCATGAGGTCAGACACTAGGGATCTTGCTACCGCATTAGTATGTGCACATCTCAGACCCAGTTCCTAAGAGGCCCAGCTTGGTTCTGCTCCAACGTCTCTCCTTGGAGTTGTACCTGATGGTTTTTGCCATCACAGCTCAGTGAAGCCTGGAACTCACAGACTCAAGCAATCCTCCTGCCTCTGCCTCCCGAATAGCTGGGACTCCAGGTGTGCACCACCACATCCGGCCAGTACCTGGCTTTATTACCAGTTTTTATCTGAATCCACTGGGGAATGGGACAGTTTTGTTTTTTTTCTTGGCCAGGAATTGCTTAATCCTGAAAGTCTTGTGAGAAGACATGGTAGGAACAGGGCCGAAAGCACATGGCACAATGGTGGAGCACAGGAAGCATGGGAGTGCGGGAGCTCAGAAGCACGGGAGAGGAGGAGCATGGGAGCACGGAAGCATGGGAGCATGAGACAGTGGGAGCATGGGAGCATGGGAGGGGGGAGCATGGGAGCATGGCGGGGAGCATGGGAGCGTGAGAGAGTGGGAGCATGGGAGCATGGGAGAGGAGGAGCATGGGAGCATGGGAGCATGGGAGAGGGGGAGCATGGGAGCATGGGAGAGGGGGAGCATGGGAGCATGGGAGAGGGGGAGCATGGGAGCATGGGAGAGGGGGAGCATGGGAGTGTGAGAGAGTGGGAGCATGGGAGCATGGGAGAGGGGGAGCAGGGGAACATGGGAGCGTGGGAGAGGGGGAGCATGGGAGCACAGGAGCGTGAGAGAGTGGGAGCATGGGAGCATGAAAGAGTGGGAGTGTGGGAGCATGGGCCTCGCATGCTATGCTCATCCACGGTGGCCTTTAGTTTGTTCAAACACATGTGGCCTCCATTTCAGGAGTCAGCACCATTTTTTGGGGGGGCCTAATTTAAAAAATGTTTACTGAACTGGATTATTTATCTTAAATCAGGGCTTTTTTCCCCCTAAATTGCCATGCAACTTTTTCAGATGGCTTTTTAATAATTGTTATTTGTAATAATGTCAATAGCTATGAATAATGAATTCTGTCTTCTCTGTGAAAGTGTAACCTTCACACAAAAGGAATTATCTTGTGAAGTGTCGGGCACACATTAGGCCTTCAGTAAATATGAGTTGGATGGATGGATGGATGGATGGATGGATGGATGGATGGATGGATGGATGGATGAATGGATGCTTTGACTTTGATCACTCTCTCCCCTCCCCCTTCCTCTCTCCCTCATTTCCCTTATTTAATTCATTCTAACCAGCCAGCTGCTAAGTGGGCAGGCTGGAGAAGGTGCTGTTCATGAAGTTCCTAGGAAGGAAGTGTCCAGTGTCAGCCTGGTCCCAGAGGCTCTGAATGAGGGTTCACTGCAACTTCCAGCCTGGTCCAGAGAGAGAGTTCTGTACCAATGAGCCACCCAGATCCAGTGACGGCTCCATCCAAACCACTTTAGAAATCACACCTCAAAGCAATATTGAGTTGGACTGTCCTTATTTTTAGCATTTCAAAGTAAAATATCCAAGTATTCCTTTACTGAGGGGGCATAAGTAGGAATCAAGCCCAAGAAAACATCTCTAGGCACTGAACTGCGAATGCAGCCTTGCACCAGCCCAGCCCTAGGACTTGTCAGCCGGCACCCCGAAAATCCAACAGCCCTCAGGCTGCCTAAGCCCATTAATAAAGCACAGTACACTAAGGTATCTGGTGTGCACCCAAGAGCACGTGTCTGTGTTTACGTCCTCACAACTCTGAGTGGCCAACCCCTTTGCTTATTCACCCTCAAACCTCAATTCCTGCACCAACAAAGCATCCCTTGGCAAACACTGCCCCTCTCAGGGCGGTTTTCTCTCCAGGGTGCAGTGGTGGGTCACATCAAGGCATGAGCTCTTCAGTCGTCTCCAGTCCTCTCCTGGCAGATTCCTCTAGAAGCACAATGACCTGTCCCCTGACTGCAAGGCCTACCCTTCCCAAGCCCCTCTCAACGCCACTCACAACGTGTCTGCTCATGCAGGCTGCTCTGTGGACATCTCCTTGGAGAGGCTGGGCCTGCCAAATCCAGTGACCGTCCCAGGGAGTGTTGGTTGTTCCTTCCCGCAGGAATTCACCCAGTGGCTGCCTGTCCTTGTGCTCAGGGTAAATCCAAGGTGCTGTGTGTGCTGTCCCCAAAGCAGCTTTGTTGAGTTTCCCGCTGAGTTTCTCTACCAGGAACAGCTGGAGCCTGGGAGCAGCAGTTTTTGGCCCTCAGAGAGCCTCTGGGTTTTCCTCAATAATCAGTGTGCATGTGACAGGTACCACTGGGCCAGGGCTCCTACTTCTGAGGGCCCAGATTGCCCAGTGGAAAGTATAGAGTTACATGCTATTGGGAAACCGCAAAGCTTGGAAGGAGCAGAGAGAGCCTGGGGATAACATGGAAACACTAAGAAATAAGCAGTGAAAGATGACTTTTAGAAATGCTGCCACTTAGTGAGCCCTTATGATGTGTCCGGGCATTGGAAACAAATGGCTCACCTGCAGAGTCATCCCACTGGCCCTGCAGTCAGATGCCCTGAGGGCTGGGCAGATGTTTATTTTTCACAACCTTCTCAGAGAGGTTTTGTCCTCACTTAACAGACAAGAAAACTGGGACTTGCCAGACAACTTGAACGTGCAGGGGCCAGCAGTTATGACCCAGAGAGCTGGGACAGAAGCCAGAAGCCAGGCCTGCTGCCTCCAAATCCTGGGCATGTAGCCATCGAGCAGTGACACCACCCCCAGGGTCCTCAGGGGAGAAGTGCCACCCACTCTGTCTGTGGTGTACGAGTTTATGTCCAACTAAGCCCAGGCAGAGGCACTTTGCCTCTGGGTGCAGGGCGTGCTGGTAGAAGTGCAACGCTGGTGGGCAGGCATTCTGGCTCTGCCCTTTCTCCTTGTACAGCCCTGGCCTGGTTACCTTCTCCATGCCTCAGTTTCCTCCTCTGTAAAAGGAACAGAAGAAAGATAATAGGACCAACCCGACTGCACTGTTCTGAGGATTGAGTCCGTTTAAAGTATGAAGTGCTTAGAACGGTAAGGAGTCAGTAAGTGGGGGCAGTGGGTATTTGAAAATGTGTGCTGAGTTTAAGACCAGTGAGTGCTGTTCAAGTCATTAATTCCTTTCCCCAGAAAACAAATCCTGCGGCTGTCTCAGGTGAGATTCACTTATCTCCCCTGCACAGAGGGTAGAGACTTAGGCCATGCTGGGCAGAACTGAAAACCCAGGTGTTAGGATTCTCACCCATTCCAGAGAGCGATGTCATCTGCACTGAGGAGAATTCTGATGTCAGAACTAAAGGAACACAAATAAGAAAACAGCATCCCCTTGACTTCGGAAGAAAGCAGCCCTTTAGGAAAGGCCAAGCCCGTGTCCTCCCTTGCAGTCCCTAGAGCAGCCACGAGGGAGTCAAAGCTTGGGCCTGGTTATCTGAGGCCCAGGAGGGCTTTTGGCCTCTAGTCAGTCACCCCTGCAGTGCCGGCAGAGCTGAGAGAGATGGCTGGGGCCCCACCCCTGCATAGAAAGAGCCATCTCTGATCTGTGGCAGGCAATGGGCAGGAGAGGAGAGAGGTTCCATCGGGGCCAGGAAGGGACAGTTGGCTGCCTGTGGTTCTCCTATGATAGGGAGAGCTGGGAGAATATCATGGGCTCCCAGTCAGCACCTGTGGAACTGTAAGAGCTTTTCTGGTACTTAATCCCTTCTTCTCCTCCCAACCCTGGGTCAGCAGCAGGGGACTCCCCTTGGCTTCTCCAACAAAGTCATTCACAGTTAGGCCCCTTCTTAGACGATCTTGGAAGATGGAGAAGTAAGAAAAGAATGGAGAGGGAGAATGGAAGAGGTGGACTCAGACAGAAATGCCGCATTTGTGGGTGGAGCTGGGGCAGCGGTGGGAGGAAGCTCTGGGGAAGGCGCAGAAACAATCCAAGGGAGGCAGGCCAATTCCACAAAGTGGAACATGACTCAGCAGGAAAAAGAAAGGAGCTGTCAGGCCACAGAAAGACACAGAACAACCTTAAATGCATGTGGCTAGGGGCAGAAGCCCACCCGAACAGGCTGCATACTCTATGATTCCAACCAAACGACACCCTGGAAAAGCAAAACTATGGAGATGGTGAAAAGAGCAGTGATTGTCACGGGTTAAGGGGAGGGAGGCATGGATGAATAGGTGGAGAACAAGGGTATTTTTTTTCGCTCTTGTTGCCCAGGCTGGAGTACAATGGTGTGATCTCAGCTCACTGCAATTACCTCCCAGGTTCAAGCAATTCTCAGGCCTCAGCCTCCGAGTAGCTGGGATTACAGGCATGCGCCACCACATCTGGCTAATTTTTGTATTTTTAGTAGAGATGGGGTTTCACCATGTTGGTCAGGCTGGTCTTGAACTCCTGACCTCAAATGATCTGCCCGCCTCCACCTCCCAAAGCGCTGGGATTACAGGCGCGAGCCACCATGCCCCACCACAAGGGCATTTTTAGATCAGAGGAAGTATTCTGAATGATTCCGTAGCATGGCGATACATGTCATTATACATTTGTCAAAACCCATAGGATGCACAACACAAAGAGTGAACTTTAATATAAACTACGAACTGTAGCTAATAATAGTGAATACAAGTTCATCATTTATAACAAAGTGCCACACTAATGCAACATGCTAATTAGAGGGGAAATATGCAAAGAAGAGGGGGGATATGGGAATCCCTTTGTGCCTAATTTTTCTGTAAACATAAAATCGCTCTTACAAATAAAGCCTATTAATTAAAACAACAAAATACAAAGCAACAACTAAAACCAAAACAGCCAACACCCAATGGGTTGAGCTGGAGTAAGAACAGCTGCCCAGCACACTTCCTGGGCCACTGATTCCTGGGCGTGAAAAGCAAAAGGGCCAGTGAGGTGTGGCTGGGACTCAGCTCCCCAGCCTCTGGCTCAAGCCCGATTACGCACACACAAGTCATCTGATTCGATTTCCTTTGCCCTCAGCTCACTTAAGGAGGCTTTTCTGTCCACAGCTTTGGTGCAAAAAGCAATCTAGATAAAGGGATTTGGGACATCTGGCTGGCGAATATAGGGAAGGTTTTACCTTTAGACGAGACACCAGAAATGATGTGCTCCCTGGTAGCATCCTGAGCTGCCCCTCTCGACTTTAATGCTAACCGTGCTGCTTTTCCTCAAGGCTCAGACATCCCATTTCGACGCTTCCAGAAGCACAGCCTGAACCCAGGGACAGCAGTTGCCACCCTCCCACTGGAGACCTCAGAATGGACACAACTGATTCCCAAGTACTCTTAGAGCTCCTGGAAGAGGGTTCCCTTCCCGTCCCCAAGGCCAGCGATGCTCCTTGGAGCCAGGTGGCCCCAAAAGGATGGCCTTTGGGGAAAAATGGGCCCCCTTCATGGCCCATCAGCTCCACATCAGAGAAGCCACTGGGTTTACACTGCTTGGGGACAGGAGGGTTCTTGATACTGGTCTACATTTAGTGTTCGGTGTGGAAAGAGGAATAAGCCCTCAGCTTCCATGGGATACTGCAATAATCTAGGTAATCTAAGCTCACAACTCACCTTTTCACTACTTCCATATTTTTTCATTCATGTTAAGCATAAAGTTGAAATGTGAGCGCACAGCAAAACCTGAGTCTGCGTCCCCTCTATTTACCCAGTGGTGTGACCTTGAGGAGGTCGAGCTCTCTAAGCCTCACTTTCTTCAGCTGTGAAATGGGCACTGTGGCCGATCTCCCTCGGATGGTGTTGCCTAAGGGAAATCCCTCCTGGCCTGGGCTCAGGGATGCAGATGCCTAGTGGCAGGCACGCATCCTCGCTTCCTCCCCACAACCTCTCTCCAGCCCCACAACCAACTGCCCCTACTTCCGACCACAAGGAGGGGCACTCTCCATAATACTCCGAGGTCTAACTTCCTATGTATCCTGACACAGCACACATTCCTGATAGCCAACCACAGGAGGCTCCGGGCTAAACACTGGAGTGCGTGGGGAGGAGGGAGGCGGCGATACCACCCTGAGAGAATTCTTGTCCTGCAAAGAGAACTAAACTAATGGTGCTCCAGGCAAAAGCCAGGCTGGTGAAGGAGGCAGGGGATGAAGGAGGGCTGGGAAGGGGAGATGACAGAGAGGCTTCACAGAGGTCCAGGCAAGCAGGTGGGGGCTTGAGAGGCGCCTCTGCAAGCCCTCAAGGTGGGGACATAAAAGGCGCAGGGGAGATGAAGCCGGCCAGGGCTCAACCCCAGCTCTACACAGAGGCACCTGCCGTGGTGCAAATACACACTGCGGCCGGGGCGGAGAGGGTGGTGCGGAGGGCGGTGGCGGACTTGTCCCATGCTCTCACTGCAGCCAGGCAGGTTAATCTCTGTTTATTTTTTCAAAACAAAACTAAAAATTGCCACTCAATGTATCTGAGCAGAGTGCCCGATCACAGTTAAAAGCTTTCTGTAATGCACAGCCGAACGTCACAGCCTGGTGGTCAGAAATGAGTGCTTCTGGTGCTGCTGGGCTGCGGCCAGCAGCCTGAGCACCCCTTCTTCTCCTCCCTCTGCTCATGTTGTCCTTGTGCCGCCATCCAGTCAGCAGCAGACAGCCAGCCCAGTGCTGCTCAGCTCCGTGGCATCCAGAGATAAAAGGCGTCTCCACTCCCCGCCGGCTTCTGCTTTGCCTGCCTGGTGGGGTACACGCCTGGCACGCCACCCCCACTGGAGGTCCTGAATGGTCCACAGAGAAGGCGTGGGGCAAGGCCCCAAGTGCTGATGCTCTGAGAATAAAAATTAAAAGGCAGTTGTGGCCCTGAAGCGTCACCCCGCAGGGCTCACTCCTTGGCTGTGCCCTCCTGGGTCCGAGGGTGGACACATGGATCTGGTGTCATCATCGCTCGTGCTTGATGTTGGCTTCACTTCGCTCCAAGGCCACCCCGCTGCCGTTCCGAGGGGCGTCCTTCTTGCTCCAGTCCTTTTCGGTGTAGAGCTCGGCCAGCACTGGGCAGTGTTCAGAAGCCACCCCACCCCAAGACCAGTTATCCGGAATCCAAGGGTTCGTGAGGCCTTCTCTCACCACAGCCCAGTGACCTGAAGGGAGAGGAAGGGAAGAGACCGGGAATCAGGATGGTGGGGTGGGTGCGGGGGGTCCTGGGCTGGCAGGTGGAGGGTCACTCCGCATGTCTACAGGCCGGGGTGCCCGGAGAGGCTGCCTCAGGTAGCCGGAAGGTGCCTCTGCATTTGCCTGTGCATATGAAAGGTCTTGGCCAATTTGATTTTCCACATAAACGAGGGTTTCTGCATTTAGGTAATGAAACCACCCAGAGGCCAGGCCTCCTGTCCATCCGGACACACGGGCTGACCTGTCCTCACACACGCGCTGCTGTCAATCTGATCGCAAGACAGAGACACACGCCTCAGAAAGATGTCCCAAGTCCAAAGCAAAGGTCCGATTTTGCAAAGCAAAAGCCACTAAGGGGGTTAGGGGTAGAAATCTTTTCTACAGAAAGGGCAAAAAAGAGAAAATTACAGAAGCTTATGAGAAAGTAACAGTATTTTTAAAATGATGATTTAGAAATCTATGAAGCAGGAGGCATATTTGAACATAATTAAATAATGAATAGTTACAAAAACAATTACAGAATGGCTAGAAAGCACTGTGCGGTCCTTAGCGCAGGATTGACAGGGGTCTGGATTCTGGGTGGAGCTTTGGCACACACTGCTGACTGTTCTATAGCGGGGGCAACTCTTCCCTGAGCTCAGCAACTTCACAGGAAGGGAACCACTGAAAGGATTTCCAACTTCCTTCCAGCCCTGTTGGCTCAGCTCTCTTCCTTCAATAGGCACCTTCCTGGGAGCCTGCGAAGGCCATGGGCTGGCCTCTGCTCCTGGCCCATAGAGCATTTCTGCAAACCGAGGCTAGTTTGATGATTGTCACCCCCTGAGACCCATTTTCTTTACCATTTGGGTCCTCCCATGACAGAGTACAATAGGAAACTAGTGCCCCGAGAGAGAGGGGAGAAGCGGGTGAGAGTCAAGCCTAGATGTCCTAGTCTTGAAGATCTTGGCCTTGGCTGCCTGTTAGTCTCTCTTGCAATAAAAGCCAGGCCCTGCAACTTTTCTTATTTTTAAATTTCTCATTGAAGTATAATAGGCATCCATGGGGCTTTGCAAAGTGTCCAGAGTTTAGAAACACTGTTTTTGTCTTTCATCAAAAGACCCTACTGTCTCTTCCATATTGCTGACTGTCTCCTGACTCAGCAGGTTACCAGTTTGCAGGGAGGGTGAAATCACCCCCACACCCTGCTCCTTGCGGAGCTCTGAGCATGTCTCCTGTCCCATTGTGACACTACATGAGACGCCTGCTCACCTCACAGCACGTCCACCTCACAGCATGTCTACGCTGCATTCTACAACACAGCGCTTGCACGTTTGAGAAATGTTTGCTAGAGGAATAAGTGTCCTAAAAGTAACGTTATCAGCTCATCTCTGAATCAGGACTCTGCTAATCTATGACCAGGATTGCCCAGAACACATCTGCTTGCTGTAGGTCAGTGGGTGTTCTAAAATTATTTGTCATACTCCCCTTCACTTTGAAAAATGAGGATTTAGAAATCTATGAAGCAGTAGGTATATTTGAATATAATTAAATAACGAATAGTTACAAAAACAATTAGAGAACAGCTGGAAAACACTGTGCGGTCCTCAGTGCAGGACTGACAGGGGCCTGGATTCCTGGACTCCGTCTCTGATTGAATGGTAGTTATACAGTCATCTAAACCACAACCCTATGAATGCCCCAGAGGAGGTGAGATGACTTCTGTCAGTTCAAACATGTTTCTCTCCCTCCATTCCTGAACAGGAGAAAGGACAAGTGAGTTCTGCCTCACCTGTGAAAACCTTCTTTAAGCTTTTACTGATCCAGATGTTATCCAGAGACTTCGAGCCTTGCGGGTTCTTGGTGCTGATGTTGGTGAAGGTGTGTGCGGGGATCAGGTGGTGGAACTTTTCTTTCCTCAGAATATCATAGTCATTGCTGTCTGGCCCTTGGCCAAAATCTCCTAAGATAATGACATCCTTTTCTCCTGCAAGTGGAAGGAAGAAAATGAGTTTAAGAGTTGGTGGGAAGTAAAACCCAACATGGACCGTGGCCCTTTGAAATGGGATCGAGATTCTGACTTCCACGGGGTTAGGACTGTGGCACGGTTCTCAGTTCTCACTCTCCTAACTCTTCCACATTTTGTGTGCATATCACCCCGCCACCAACATTAAGAGTAGGTCAGCAACGCGTTTGGAAATGAGGGGCGGCGTGACACAAAAATCACCCCTGTTGAAGCTTATGGGTTCCCAATCTCATTACCAAAAAAAAAAAAAAGCCTAAGGGTCTTGCCCAAATATTTAACAAAAGCTCAACATACATTTACTGGGCACTTACTACGCAGGAAATCCAGAGATGAATAAAATGTAACTCCTGTTCTGAGAGACAGACAGAAAACAGACAAGAGCAGAGAGTAGGTGCAAAAACAAACACACATACTGAAACCAACACAGCACAGGGAAAGGTGGTCCGGGAAGGCTTCCCAGAGGAGGCAATGCCTGACTTGGGTCTCAGAGGATGCACGGAAGTGCTCGGTTCAACAAGGATGAGAGGGAACCTACCCAAGGCCAGGGAGTTAAGAAACAACCTGGCTTCCTGGGGGTGGGGTGGGTCCCTGAGGTTCAGTTGGCTACTTCTCTAGGACAAGGTATCAAGAAACCAGATGTTAAAGATGAGGCTGGAGATATAAGCAGCAACCACTCCTCAAATGGAAACTGTGCTCTGTCTGCCTGAGGCTCAAATTCAGATCAAGAGACCAGGGGAAAAGCCTGGGTCTTCCTGGCATTCAATGGGCAGCCCACAGTATCCATCCATCCATCATGTTGATGCACATAAGGTACCATTTTTCTGCTGCTGGGCACTTTTAAGGCTGTTTTCAGTAGCCACTGCTATAAATAATGCTGAAGTGAGCATCTCATTTGAGTTCTTTTTGTTTTGTTTTGTTTTCGAGACAGTCTCGCTCTGTTGCCCGGGCTGGAGTGCAGTGACACAATCTCGGTTCATTACAACCTCTGCCTACTGGGTTCAAGCGATTCTCCTGCCTCAGCCTCCTGAGTAGCTGGGACTACAGGCACCCACCACCACGCCTTGCTAATTTTTGTATTTTTAGTAGAGACGGGGTTTAACCATGTTGGCCTGGCTGATCTCGAACTCCTGACCTCAAGTGATCCGTCCGCCTCGGCCTCCCGCAGTGCTGGGATTATAGGCGTGAGCCACCATACCTGGCAGCTTTCTGTCCTTCGAACTATAAAGAATCCTCATGAAAAACTATGGCCATTGTTAAGGCTCTGGATAAATACTGCCAGCCTGCTTTGCAAGGCTGCTCTGGTTTTAACCCTCCCCAGCAACCTAAGGAAATTCCTCTCACTGCATCCCTCACCAAAACATTCATTTGATACGTGGAAACGATGTCTTCCATTTGTAGAAAATTAAGTTGTGCTCCCCCTCCTTTAGGTTGGAGTATTTGGAATTCTGCAGCACAAGGGATGGATCTCTTCTTCCCATTTATTAATTTTTTCAACCATTTACTTAGATCAGTACGGACTCATGGATACTCATGAGGTACAACTCAGGTATACCTTGAGTTATATCCAGTACTATGTCATTGACTTTGTTCCCAAAATGTTTCCAGTTTTGGTCACTGAGAGCTCTTTCAGTTGGCTCATGCATCCTTTTGACATCTACCCAGCAGGTTTTCTTGTTTGTTTGTTTGAGCACTTCCTTCTGACATGACAAGATGCTCCAAGATCATGCTTTTTTTTTTTTTTTTTTTTTTTTTTGAGACAGAGTCTCTCTCTGTCACCCAGGCTGGAGTGCAGTGGTGGATCTCGGCTCACTGCAACCTCTGCCTCTTGGGTTCAAGCAATCCTCCTGCCTCAGTTTCCTGAGTAGCTGGGATTACAGGTGTGGACCACCACGCCTGGTTAATCTTTGTATTTTTACTAGAGATGGGGTTTTACCATGTTGGCCAGGCTGGTCTTGAACTCCTGACCTCAAGTGATCCGCTCACTTTGGCCACCCAAAGTTCTGGGATTACAGGCGTGAGCCACCATGCCTGACCTACCGTGCTATGTATTTTCTCAGTCCTAGCATCAGCCATTTCTCTGAGGAGCCCTGGTTCCATCAGAGAATGGCATCAGAAACAATGCCTGCCAGGTCTATTCTTTGTACAGGTATCAGTGTTTTGTTTATTGATTTATATGAACTCTCCATATATAAACATATCAACCTTTTATCATATATAGGAACTGGTTTTCTTTTTAGTTTGTCATTTGTCTTTTCATTTGGTCTATGACCAAACTGAAGTACACAAAAGTTTAAAAAAAATTTTTTTTTAAATGTAGTACAATCTGGAAGAATTTTCCTAGAGTGCCTCCAAAATCAAACAAATACCCACTAAGTTCTTATTATCATTTCATTTCTTACATTTCACCTCCCCCCTCCCGCCACTGCCGCCTATGTGATGATACATTTCACTCTTTAACTTGCCTGGAATTTACTTTTATTTTTCATGCAAATAATTAACTCCCTCTGCCAGTACCATTTCTAGAAAAATTATTTCTTTCTCAACTAAATTATAATACTGGCCTGTTATCTTAAAGATCTTCTGTATAACATTTCTATTTCTGAGCTTTATTCTATCATATTGATCTGTTTTTGAGCTAGTACTATATGTTTTAATATTCTTTCATTTAAAATGTTTATATATTCTCATGATATTGAAATTTTCATTCCCAAATTTTCTTTTAAACTAAACTCATGTTAACTTTAACATTCTTGTCTTTGGTTGGCAGGAGGAGAAGGCTGTTCTCTGTTCCTTGTGTCCCCTTCTAGACACTCTACACAGAGGAGCAGACGTGTATACTTACATAGTTATTTTCATTCAAATGGCAGCAACTTTACCTATCAATTCCTACTTTTTTTTCCTTATCAGTACATCCTAGAGATGGATCTGCTTCAAATAAGCAGTTTTGAAACTTTTTTTCTCTTTTTATTTTTTTTGAGATGGAGTCTCACTCTGTCACCCAGACTGGAGTGCAGTGGCGCGATCTCGGCTCACTACAGCTTTCGCCTCCCAGGTTCAAGCGATTCTCCTGCCTCAGCCTCTCAAGTAGCTGGGATTACAGATGCATGCCACTGTGCCTGGCTAATTTTTGTATTTTTAGTAGAGATGGTGTTTCACCATGTTGGCCAGGCTGGTCTTGAACTCCTCACCTCAGGTGATCTGCCCGCCCCGGCCTCCCAAAGTGCTAGGGTTACAGGCATGAGCCATGGCGCCCGGCTAAACATTATTTCTTTTTAAAATGTATAGGGTGGGGGTGTTCCTTTTCTCAAATGAGATCCTGTAGGAAGCCCCAAAAGTAGAGTGGGTAAAAGTGGAGCTTCTCTGACTGAGGCAGGAGGTGGCGAGCTCTACGAAAAGCCCTCGGGGCATTGGGAGTTCAAAAAAATATTAATGCTTGAGTCCCACACTCAGAAATTGGAGTTCCACCTGCAGAGATTCTGATTTAGCGTCTCCGGTGGCCTGGTCTTCAGCATTTCCTGAAGCTCTCTGGGATTCCATGTCCAGCCAGGTGTGGGAACCACACCTAGAATATTAAAGAGGTCTGCTGAGACCTGGTGCAGTCAACTACACGGAAACACAGTAAAGGCGGGTACCTCGAACTGTCAACACGTCTCACCCAAGAATACTTTGCCATGTTTCTCCATTGATTCAGGTATTTATTCAAAAACTTCTTCACTAAAGTCTTACCATTTTCTTCACTTTACCACCACATTTCTAAGTATTTTATATTTTTGATTTTTATTATGAATGGGATCTTTGTTTTATCCCATTATATTTTCTCTAATGCTTATTTTAAAATTTTTTTATTTCCATAGGTTATTACTGATATATATCAAAAGGACTAATTTTTTATTTTAATTTTCTAACTAGGCAGTTTTCTTAATTCTCTTACTGGGACTAATTTTTTTTTTAACTTCAGGTGTAACAAACTGACAATTATATTCTCTGAAAACAATGACACTTTTGTGTCCTATTCTTCCAAGTCCTCATTTCACCTTATTAATCCAAATTAGCTAGGAGGAAGAGTGGTCACAGGGGGGCTGAAAATGAAACAAAACCTGACACAGGAGCATATCAGAAACCAGTGGCTCTAGGCCGGGCGCAGTGGCTCACACCTGTAATCCCAGCACTTTGGGAGGCTGAGGTGGGCGGATCACCTGAGGTCAGGAGTTTGAGACTAGCCTGACTAACCTAGTGAAACTCCATTTCTACTAAAGATACAAAAATCAGCCAGGCATAGGGTGGGCGCCTGTAATCCCATTTCCTTGGGAGGCTGAGGCAGGAGAATCGCTTGAATCCAGGAGACAGAGGTCGCAGTGAGCCGACATCGTTGCACTGCACTCAGCCTCGGCTGGAGTGAGACTCTGTCAAAGAGGAAAAGAAAGAAAGAGAAAGAAAGAGAGAAAGAAAGAGAGAGAAAGACAAGAAGGGAGGGAGGGAGAGAGAAAGAAAGAGAGAGAAAGACAAGAAGGGAGGGAGGGAGAGAGAAAGAAAGAGAAAGAGAGAGAGAGTGAGAAAGGAAAGAAAAGAAAGGAAAAAAGAGAAAAAAAGAAAAGAAAGAAAGAAAGAAAAACAAAAGAAAAGAAAGAAAAAGAAAAAAGAAAGAAGGAAAACAGTGGTTCTCGGCCCCGGTTCTAAGAGAAAACAGCTGGATGACTCTGAGTGTAGAATTTGAGGTTTGTCACTTCCCAGCTTCGTGACCTTGGGCAAGCCTTTTTAGTTCATAAAAGGGAAAGAACAAGCCATTTCCCCCCAGGCTGGTGTCAGGATTAGAGAAGCCACCAGAAGCGCCTGGCACGGGGCACTCACATGTAGCTTGGGCCTCCTTCCTGATCAGTTTCCTGATCCAGCGTCACACGTTTGTCAGGGAGAGACACCCAGAGGAAGTTAAATATTTGTGCATAAGAACTACAAAGTGATTTCAGGGCCAAGGGGGAAAGGTTTTCTCTTAAAGCATTTTAGACATTTCTCCCACAGTCTGATTTACCCTGGAGGAAGTGGGATAGTTAGGAAGTATTTTCCAAGCAAAGCGAGTAGAAATCCTGAAAGAACACTCACCCCCTAGCTGGGCTCTGCAGGATTCCCCGGGCTCTGCCCGACCCTTGTTGTCCCACAGCAGGAGGTGGCATTTCTGCCACACCTTGTGAAGGAGGCTTTAGGGAAAGCAGTTCATAAACAAAGTCGTAAATGTATCCAAGACACTTTGCAAATCTTTTTTTCCTGGCCATGGGTGTGCTTCCATAATAATGGCTGGAGGGAAAGGAATCTGAAGGGAAGCCGCTCGGGCCACCACCAGAGGGCGCATGTGCATTGCAGATGGTGCCCTCCTCCAGGAGGAGTGAGGACAGTGGGTGGGATGAAAGGAAGCCTCTCCTGCAGGGCCACCCACACCGTGGAGAAATCAGTGCCAGCTTGAATCATAGTCATAGCACTGTGCTAACCACTTCCTCGATAGCGCCGCACTTAACAGCCACGACCCACGGGGCAGGTGCTGTCACCATCTCCCCTCTGCAGGTACGAAACAGGCTCCCAGAGGTGGGAAGGTTTGCCCAAAGTCACCGGGCCAGGCCTCAGATCCAGGGCTCATCACAAAGGGCGAGGATGGAAGAGCCATACAGAAGCGGCTGCTGTCCACTGCAACACCAGGTGCATCAGCAGGCACTCAATAAGTACGTGACCAACAGACCAGCAGAACCACAAATGCCCCAGAATTAGGGTGCAGTTAGACTTGGAAAGGAACAAAGAGAAAGATGCTACATTCATTAAATATCGAAGAAAACAAAGTTCCCATATAATGAGGGAGGTTTTCGTTGGGATGCAGGCCTGCAAAGATCTGGGCTGAAAAGGACAATTCCAAAATCAGGAGTGATGCTGGTGTCAAGGGTCAATAGAGCCAGCTCTGTGTAGCTTCAGGAGTGCAACGGTTCCCTTTTTGAATGAGCACATCGGATTTCTTACAACTCATGTTCTTCCGATTGGATCTGCGTTGGTGATGACATCAAGGCAGTTCTCGCCTCTGAGAATCCACAGGTAGATGCACAGGAGCCTGAGTTATCTTCCTATAAACCACCCACCTGGGCGGGGCTCCTTTATCGCTCCCTTGAATTCCCAGCAATGAGAGGAGAACACTGTGGGCTGACTTCCTCAGAGAGTCTCTAGATTTATAAAACGCCAGTGACAACTACAGGAACCAGTCCCCACTGAGGGACCATCTGCCAAGATGTCAGGAGTTACTACACACGCTGTTTCACTCTTGCTCAGTTCACAGAGGGAGACCCTGTCCCCAAGTCCTGGTGAGGTCTGAGAGAAGAAGTTTCCACTAGGGGACCGGCATATCCCCACTGACGTCAGCCTGCATGCACGTTCCAGACAAAGGCAGAAAGGCCCAGAGCTTGCTAACCACATCGGTTCTGCTTGCTCTGATAGAAGCCTGTGGAATGAAGGCTTTGTCTTTGCTTTAGCTGAACCCCTCTGCTGACCTGTTTACCCTTGTTAGACCTGGGCAGGCTGAATCGCTTCCCGAACCCCTGGGTCTGGAGTGTCACCAGTTAACCATTAATTGGTTACTAGTTACAGGCAGGGGACACAGGCAGCATGAGTCACTGTCCCTATACGAACGAGTCAAGGCCAAGCCAGGCTGTGGATCAATAGTACCTTGGCAATTTGGAACAATAACCTGCCCAAGGTTTTCTGCCAAAATCCTGACCACTCCCTGGATACCAGGGGTGGGGGGTGGGGGGATGGTGACTGCCTAAGGCTGCCAAAGAAATTATGAGCTGGCATCTTTCCTTTCTGCTTCCACATAAAGTTTGAAGTCAAGAACAATAGTAATGTCCACAGATATGACAAGCTATCAAGTAGTCCTTTTTACAGATCAGAGTCATCAGAGTCTAACTATGGGTGGACAATTTCCCACACAGCTGCTTCTTGGATAGAGCATCTTCTGACTGTTTTTAGCCTGAGGACTCATCCTTAAAGTAGAACGTTGGTCACGGCATGTCCTGGTTCAAAAGAAAAGCTGCTGCACATCAATGTTCACAGCAGCATTGTCACAATAGGACAAAGGTGGAAGCCACCCAAGTGTCTATCAGAAGATGAATGGATAAGCAACAAAATACGGTGGATAGATGCACAGTGGGACATTATTCAGCCTCAAAAAGTGAGGAAATTCTGACACATGCTACAACATGGATGAACCTTGAAGACATTATGCTAAGTGAAACAAGCCAGACACAAAAGGACAAATATGATATGATTCTACTTATATGGGGCACCTAGAGTAGTCACATTCGCAGAGACAGAAAGTAGAATGCTGGTTGCCAGGGGCTACAGGGAGGGGTCCCTGGGGAGATATCGTGGAACGGGTACCGAGCTTCAGTTTGGAAAGATGAAAAGGTTCTGGAGATGGATTGTGGTAATATTTGTACAACAATGTCAATACATTAGTAGCACCGACTTGAATATGTAAAATGATTAAAATGGTAGATTTTATGTTATATATATTTTACCACAATAAAAAATCTTTTTTTTGTTAGAAATGCAAATTCAGACACACATATACATACATCTCTTGAAATGTGAGCCTATAGTTTGACTGAAATATTTTTGTAGTAAAATCTTCATGAACCTCCCAATGTGAGGGGCCAGTTTAACAAGGAAGTCTTAGAAAGCTAGAGAATATTGGTTCAGACTCAAAAGATAGAAGAGAATTCCAGGCCTCCAGCTACAAACTCACCTAGACAAGGTCAGCGTTCTGAAAACTCAAGCCAGATGGAAAAGATCACAGTCTTCACAGCCTTGTCAACCTTTTCTTTTGGTAAACCAAGTGCAGAAAACCATCTGTATTAGTTGGGGCATAGCCCCACATTGTCCTGGAGTTCAGGTCCCCTTTTTTTTTTTTTTTAAAGAGATGGGATCTTGCTGTGTTGCCCAGACTGGAGTACACTGGTGCGATCAAAGCTCACTGCAGCCTCGACTTCCTGCGCTCAAGTGATTCTCCCTCCTCAACCTCCTGAATATCTGGGACTACTGGTGGGTACCACCATACCCGGCTAATTTTTTTCGTTTTTTGTAGAGACGGGGTCTCACTATGTTGCCCAAGCTGCTCTTGAACTCCTGAGGTCAAGTGATCCTCCCACCTTGGCCTCCCAAAGTGATGAGATTACAGGCATGAGCTACCCTACTGTGCCTGGCCAGAATTCTGCTCTTTTCAGTGTTCTCTTAATTCTTCTCATGTTTTAGAGTCAACTCATGTACATGAAGTCCCTACTATGTGTTGGTATTGCTGCAGACACTGTTACTTAGCCCTCTGGGTACTGCTATGAGATGAGTACTGTCCCCCATCAGATGGGGGCCTGAAGTGGTTTGGTGGCTTGCCTGAGGTCTTACAAGATTAAAATCCAGCATTTCTGACAGGTTCAGGGCTTCTTCAACATGATCTGTATCCCGCCAGAGAGAAAAACTCAATTCACCGATAATCAGGAATTTACCATTTCCCATTGTCACTTCCTGTCTCTCATTCACAGGAAAAGCACATGCAAATCTGCAGGCAGCACCACCAGAGTGCTGCCCGAAGCAGCTGGAGCCAGGATGAGCTGTCTTCGGGGAAGGGCATCATCCCTTATATTTCCCCGCCCCCAATCCTTTCTATCTAAATGAGGCTAAAAAGCCACAGAGCTGACACCTTGGAACGCATATTCTCGGTCCACAGAGGCACAGATGTCGCCATGCAGGGTCAGCTGGGCTCCATGAGATGCCAGAGGTTTGACTGTCCCCTGTACCTGCGACTCACATTGCTGACAAACAGCCAGCCCAACTGGTCAGAGGTGGTCAGAAGAGGCAGCGCTGCTGCTCTGCAAAACAGTGGCCGAGCCATGGCAAAAGACAATTTCCTACCTTTCAGCGTTTCCTGTAGGGTCTGTGCAAAGCTCGCCAACCGGTGGCCATCACTGTGATTCTTGCTGGGATTCTCACTCCCCGGGAGGGTCAGGGCTGCCAGGTGAAGGTTAACAAGGGTCAGGTCGTGACTTCCCACCTAAGCAGCAGGAAACAAAGCAATAGGGAGAGGCTCAGAAGCTCATATTTCCTGTATCCGTTACAACCGACTCATAAATAGCTTTGTGCACAGAGCTGACAATGGTAAACAAGAACAAGGCTGGCTCACACCCCCAGGAAATAATGCAAGGTCTTTCATCTTCAATTTTTCCAAGGCACCTGCAGGAACAAGGTCTATTTTATTCTACCAGTCCACCTCTAACATTCCACCTCCTATTCCTCACTTCGAGCCTAAAAGATTGGGCATATCTGCATAACTGTAAATGTCTGAGTTTTTTTCTTTCTTTCTAAGCAGTCATATAAGAAGGAGGTGGAAGGCCAGGCATGGGCTTATGCCTGTAACTCCAGCACTTTTTTTTTTCTGAGAAGGAGTCTCACTCTGTCACCCAGGCTGTGGGGGCGTGGCGTGATCTCAGCTCACTGCAACCTCTGCCTCCCAGGTTCAAGTGATTCTCCTGCCTCAGCCTCCCAAGTAGCTGGGAGTATAGGTATGTGCCGCCATGCCCAGCTAATTTTTTGATTTTTAGTGGAGACTTCACCATGTTGTTCAGGCTGGTCTCAAGCTCCTGACCTCAAGTGATCCTCCTGCCTCAGCTTCCCAAAGTTCTGGGATTACAGGCGCGAGCTATTGTACCTGGCCACAACCCCAAACGCTTTGGAGGGCTGAGGCGGGAGGATCACTTGAGGCAATTTGAGACCAGCTTGGCCAACATAGTGAGACCCCACTTCAATCAATCAATCAATCAATCAATCAAAGGAGGTGACTCTGACAGCTGGTTGTTATTATAGACTTGGGGCTTTTCTCCAGAGGGCTAGCCTGAGGTCTCCTGCCAGGACCCACTGCTGGGATCTGCCTCCTCCTCCTCCTCCCTACACCTCCCACACACGCCCCTCTGTGTTCTTTTCTCTCTGGAGCCCACTATACCTGGATGCTCACCTTAACCTAATTTCAAACGTGTCCAAACCAAAAGCTTACAGGACCTGGCCAGCCTGGGACATGCCCCAGCCCTGCATCCCCAAGGGCAAGTGCAGAAACATGGGGTGAGAGTTTGTCTCTGGGCATCACAGCACTGCTCAGCTACTCAGGGCTTAGCAATCTTGCCCCTCCGTTTGTCATGGCAACCAACATCAACACTGCCAGGAAGGGAAGGGGAATAGGGGAAGCCCCCAGAAGTGGAGGGTGCCGGTCTTATCTTACGGATGTGGTCTCAGTTTGCCAGCACCCAGGACCAGGAGCTCTGAAGCTGCAGCTCTGCTAGAGAAAGCATCTTAAGGCTGGGTGGGGGCACAGTGCCCAAAGAGATGAGCCCCATCTCCGTACTGCACCACCTACTGGGCCTAGAATGTAACATGCAGTACAAGAGGCCAAGTGCCTGTTTAGAGGGCTGCTTTATTTAGAGGATTTGGGCTAATCAGCATTTTCTCATCATACCCTTAAAAACAGCCTGCCTTCTGGTGATACTGGGTTATCAGTATCACCCATGGGGTTACATGGCCATAACCCCACGTGGCCAGTACTGGAACAGGGACTTGACATAGAAAGGGGGCCCAGGGTGGTGTTAGGAAGCTTAAAGGTGACACCTGGCTGACTTACACATGAGTACCACAGATACACCCCATGGACACCCCTAGGTGTATGTGTGCAGACAGAGCCCCGCCAATACCACAGACAGAGGAATGAGAGGGGCTGCTGGGCACGACAGATAGCCACAGGGTGAGCACACACCCAGCCTCATCAACTCACAGCTACGAGTGTGCAAGGTGGCACGGGGGCTTGTAGCCTCAACACAGCGGCTGCTCCCAACCCTCAGCTGGCAGACACCTCCTGGGCTGGGATTTGAGGTGACTCTCAGGCTCAAGAACTGCTCTGGGGCACACAGAAAGCAGGGGGTCTCCATGCCCAGGAGGGAATATGCTTGCTGGGCTCCAAGGCACCGGACCTGCTTGCCTGGCCTGTGAGCTCACGGTCAAGGACCACGGGGATAAGGCTCCCTGACTGCCAACTTCACGACCTGCTTTGGCTTCTGCTGCCCAGCTGCTGACCATTTTGCGGTTCATTAACACTTCCCAAGGACATCCGGGGAGAACCAGAGAGACTGCGCTCGATCAATCTGCTGAGCTGCTCCCAGACTCAGGGGGGACAGAGACTCCCACACGGGCGATGCCAGAGATGGGGCTGCCCCTGGCCTACAGCCCAGAGCTCCTCCTGATTCCCCTCCAAACCCAAACGACCCCTTGAGAGGCCCCTCTCCCTGGTAATAAAGGAATCGGGCCTGAGATGCAGCCGATAAGAAGGGGCTCCTCAGGCCATTTCCGCTGCCCTTGAATCCAGCCATTCCCTAACACCCGGCCTTTGAGATGAAGGATCACTGCAGGGGCTTTTGGAAAGCAGGTCGTCCAGATAATCCCCCAAATTCCATGGGTCTGAGATGGGGTCTAGGAATCTCTGACTGTAGGAAAATCTCCCCAGGAGACTCTAATGAGGGTCAGGTTTAGGAGCTATACCGAATCTTCCTGCTTCCCCCATCTCCTGCTCAGATGCCAGAGCTATTGGGGCTGAGAGTCTCAAAATCCCTTTCATTCCTGCCCTGGACAAGTTTGCCTGCCAAGGAAGCCCCAGGAGAGACGAAAATCTCTCACTATGAAAGGCTGAAATTAAGGCAAAAAGACAAGCCTTCTCGTACTCGTGGTTTTACAAAACGAGCCCTTTTCTTTCCTTTTTAGAAAGAAGCGGATTCCACGTCACAGACTGCGTGGAGCGGGTACCTTGAACCGCGCGAGGTATGGGCTGGGGCCCGCCGGCTTCCCGTGCCCGTTGCTGGGCGAGCTCTCCTGCGAGCCGGCGTCTCTCAGCTCCACGCCGGCCGCCGCGTCCCACAGGAATCCTGCATACCCGGCTCCCTGCAGCGGAGAGGGAGACAGAGTCTTGGTGCCAGAGTCCACCGCCTGGGGAAAGGAGGCAGAGAGGCCAGAGAGACCGAGAGTAGTCCCTACTCTGGCTCAAGCTGTTTCTAAACCAAAAGCACACCACAAAAGCCACAGCCACTCTCCCTTGCCACTCCCCAGCCCAAATAATTTCACATATTGCCAATTTCAGAGCTTTCCATTGCAGCCAGGGTGGCCTGGGCTCTTCTGTCTTTGCGGGGAGGTAGGTGAAGCCAGGCTAGGTGCAGAGATATCTTCGGAATCATCACATCCCATGAGGTAGCAATTCATGCTCCCATTTCCCAGATGAGGACACCGCGGCTCAAAGAGGTTAAGTAACGTTCCTGAAATCCCACAGCTGATCACCATGCTGAGACCAAAACATGACTCCAAGGGGTGGGCTCTGCTTACTGATTAGCTGCAGCTTACAACAAATGCTGCCCGACACCTAGTAAAAGCCCACTCAGTGTTTGCTGGGTGAGTGGAGGTCACAGTTGACAGTCCTAATGGCTTAGGCTGCTCGGGGGCCCTCCGCACGTGGATGGGGCCATGGCAGAGGTGTGAAGCTTAGGTCAGAGGTGCCAGGGCTGGCGGTGTGGCAGAGTCCTAGTGCCGGGTGTTAAACCCTGCTGCTCTGAATGTGCCTGCTTTGCGCTGCTGCTGCCGCCTCTGGAGGCTTGGGGAAGAAGACACGCTTCTCCTTTCACCCTACCCCAGCCTCTGCTGTCCATGAGAGTGCTTCCTCAGCACCCGCGGCCTGGGAGCCATCTGCATGTCATTTCAGAGGCCAGCAGTCACCACTCTTCCCCACTGCAAAAGGAGGGGAAGTGACTCTGCACAACCACCCTCCTAGGCAGCCACCACAAAGTCCCCAGGGTCAGCGCAGGTCTAAGCCACACACCTGCCAGGCTCAACCCCTTGTCTGAACATGTGTGTTTTTAGGAGGAAGGAGGAAGGGGATGAATGTATTGTATGCTGGGCACTTCTATATTTGAAATTATCTCCTTGCCCATCCCCTGGAGAGTGTGCTAGTTTGAGAATGAGAAGACCTGGGCCTCAGTCCCACCTGAGTCACTTAGCCGTGGGACCCTGGGCGAGCCACTCGGTTTTTCTAAACCTCAGTTTCTTCTGGTGTGGAGGGAGGTAAGTATGACTGCTCTGTTGGCTTTGGAGGATTATCTCTCCATCTGCCAGTTCCCAAGCCACGGTGCCAGAGTAACTTACCTAAAGCATCCCTCAAGTCATCTTCTGCCCAAAAGCCTTCAGGGGCTCCCCGATGGCCCTGGAGGGGGAGCCTCTGCGGTGGGGCCTACTCCTTCCTCTGCCTCCCTCACCTGCTCAGCACTGTTTTCCCCACCCCCACTTCCCTGCGCGCTGCTCCTTCCACCCTGGTTTCTTGTCCCCTCCTGGGAGCCTTTCCCAATGCCCCTGACCTAGGCGCTCCCCTCTCCTCCCGAACAGCAGCCGGAGGAACAGCGTTTCCAGATAGAGAGAGCGAACTGGGCTCGGGTCCAAGCACCACCTCACATTTCAAAAGGGTGGCTTGTGGGCAAATCATTTCATCTTATTAGGTCTTCATCTTCACAGCTGGAAACCACACCTCTGGCTATCGTGGAAGCCCTAGGGAGCTGGAGAGAAGATGCCTGGGCAGAATTTCAGGCATTGGAGAATGGCCCCAGCGGTTACCACTTTCTTATATTTGTCTAGGGACAGAGATTGAACATTTTCAACCTGCAGATATATTCTGTTTGATTCACATAGTGTTTACATTTTTCTGGATTATCTGTTCATCTTTAAAATTCAGGAAATTTCCCATTAAAATGAAAGTGGGAGGTTTGGCCATGTTGGGCCCACAATACTGCATGGTAACAACTGGGCAGACATGGACCCAGCTGCAGCCAGAGTCAGACATGAGTTCTCTCAGTCCACTGCAGGCGGCCAGCCTGCCACCTCATGCCCATCCCGCCTGGCCCTGGCCTGTGCTGTGTTAATGACAAATTCCAAAGCACAGTATCTTTTAAAATCCTATAGCCACCCTACAGGTGAGCTAAGAAAGGGCTATCGCTCCCAGTTTACAGATGAAGGAATTGAGGCTGACAGGTTTTGGTGGATGGAACTCGGGTCTCCCTGCAACCTCATGTTGTTTTCCAATGGCCTTGACACCCTGACCTGGAATGGGGTTACCTGTCTTGCCCTCCAACAGGCTATGCACTCCCTACGGGACAGGCCAGGTCAGGCTTCAGCTGGGATCCCCACTGTGTGTTGCAAAGAGTAAAAATGTGCAGACATGGATAGCTGGGGCTGTTTTTCTCACCAATGTGTATCTGGCATGAAACAAAATGCCTGGTACACAGCCACCTTTCATCAATGATTTGTTGAATGAATGAATACAGTGCTGAAAGGACTATAAAAGGCTCGTGAAGCTCAGATACCTACATACATGTAAAGTGTGATTAAAAAAGGAAGGTGGTATTATTCTTATTATTTCTATGTGGACCGGAAGGGAGATCTGTGAACTAGATGCATTCAAATTCAGCTTTATCTCCAGCCTTCTCTGAATGCATGCTGACTCACTGTCAGCTGCGGGAGCCATTTACACCCCCAAACATAAAACCCAGAGACAGAAGATTTCACGCACCTTTTTAAGTTATACCTAAAAAGAGGGTAGGGGGTTACTGTAAAAAATGGCCACTTTTAATCCAGCCTACTTTTATGATTTAAGAGCCTAAATTATAAACATTAATCATGTAAGTATAAATCACATGTTTCTGTAAGCATGTTAGGTATACCAGGGATTTAAAAATCTGCATTTATAGGAACATTACATAATAATACATTTTCAACTCCTGGTTGTTATCAGGAGTCTGTTTAAAAATCTAAAACCCCACTGATGTTAAGCATTGTAAGGTGAATAAATCTGGCCTTGAATAATAATATGAGGGAAAACATGTATTTACAGAGATTTACCCTTACCTGCTCATATGGGTAATACTGATGAAAGAAAATTCAAAACCAAAATCTGCTGAACATTTCAATAGAACATTTCTATGTTGAAATCATGTGCATAATTTCTACCACTAGAAGCAAATACTTCATTTGTGAACTAAGGTGAATCTGAAGTTTTCAGTCAATGAGTAATGAGCTCTGCACAAACTTGGCAGAAGACAGAACTGTGGCGAAGGGATTAGAAGAACAAAGGACAGAAATACCCATTTGCTGCCTTGGCCCTGGACAGGATTTCTCCTCTCCTCTCCTCCCAACACCCTAAGCTCTCATTTCCGTCTTGGCAGGAGTCCATTCCCAATCTAAACATGAAACGAGAACCAGGGCATTTAGAAATGAATGGCAAGGATTTAAAAATTGGGCAGAAATACAAAATTGCACCAAGGATATTGGCAAAGGAAATTTTTAAATGCCCTTGATTAGGGGAAAAGTACGTTTAAATTAAAGGAAGGGAAAGGCCAGCTTTTGCAGACGAGGGTACCTTCTGGAGCTGATTCGAGGGCTTCTCAGCAACAACAGCCTTCCAGCATCCCCGGGGCCCCTTCCACTTGCGCATGTTGGGCAGGGTCGGCTGGTTTAGCTCCATGCAGAACTGCAACGACAGAGCACAGGTCAGAAGCGTGGGTTCACGCCTAAAGCAGTCCCGGCTGGTGGTGGCCTGAGAAGCCAGGCACTGCATGATTCTGAGTCATCAGCCTTATTCAGACACTGCTGAACTACATCCCTGTTTTTCAAACACCAGGGTTTGCAAGACCCAGACGACTAAACAGGCACCACACATTAAAAAGAAAACTGCCTGTGTGTGAAACACCAAATTATCACCTGGGGACTCTCAGTTCACAGAAATTGATTCTCTCTGTAGCATTCCTGCCCAAACAGTTCAAAAAAAGTCATCAGAATCCTTTTCATCCCTGTAAAAGCAGTGGATTGAAGGTCCCAGGAGGATCTGGATCAGTGTCAAATCCAAAGAGGTAACAAGATGGATACATGGTGACTTTCTTCTTCAGGGCTCAGCTTAGAGGGGGCAAAAAATGACCTCCAGCTTCAACTTGAACCACTGTAGTGCTCGTCTTGCTTTCCTCTTGCTGCGGAGAGCTGCTGCAGCACCCACGCATATGCACACGGCATGCACTTCTTTTGCTAATGCATGTTGCACCAATATGGCTGTAAAGTGACTGTCACTGAGGCAAAATAAAATTGCACACAGTAGGATGAAGAGTGGAAAAACTATCCACTTCAAAGTTTGGAGACCAGCTCCTCTAACTCATGCCTCAAACACAACCCCTTCTCTTGGGGTCACACCTCCTCATCCTTCACAAGCCTTGGAGCACCCCACTCGTTTCTTTCTCTAACCACCCCTACGAGTGAGAGCCTCTTGGCTTCCTTCCGAGCACATCACCGCTCTCTCCCCTTAAGGACTCTCATTCAGCCCCACTGAGGTAGCTTACACCTCTACACAGAAGACCCCAGCATCTGTACCCATCGCCAGTTGCTCTCCTGAGTTTTAAAAGCACTTCCCACTACCTCCTCAACATCTCTACCTGGAGGTCTCCTTAGCCCCTCACATCAGCAGGTCCCAAAGGGAACGCATTATTCCTTACCCCACCCAGTGCCCATCTTGGCCCAAAGCACTTCTATCCTTCCCGCTGCTCGAACTCCTTTCTCGCCTCCCGCCAGCACATTGATTCCACTGTCGCATGTGTCTGGGGTGCTTCCTTTCTGTTCTCCAGCCACTGCTGGAGCCTGTTTCAGAGTCCCATCTTCTCTCATGGGGGTCACTGGCATAGCTTCTAAGAAGTCCGTCACTGGACTCACCCTGCAGCTATTCACTAAGTTCACTGTCATGGCCATGCTGATGCACCCCTCTGTGGTCCTCCAACTGTGGTCCAGGGACCAGTAGCCACAGAATCACCTGAGAACGTGCTAGAAATCCTAGACCTACTAGATCAGCAGCTCTGAAGTGGGCCCAGCTATCTGTGCCTGAACAAACTTACTGGAAGATTCTGATGCACGCTTGGGTTTGAGAGCTATTGTGGCTGCCCAGGTCCTCCCTCAGCCTCTGCTCCAGATCCTGGCGGTGTGTGAGCAGCCACCACCCTCCCAACACCTCTGCTGCAGAAAGCCGCTCTCATGCCCCCTGGACAGCCCACATCTAATGGCTGGGAGAGGCTAGGGTCCAAAGCTCTGGTCTTTCGCCTCACATTGCTTTATCTGTAAGAGGGAAGATGAAGCACCAGCAAGTACTGAGACAGTCATTTCTTCAGGGACAAGCGCTGTGGGGAAGATGAAACCAGACGAGGGGAGGGAGAGTGCTGAGAGGTCTACTTTAGAAATGGGCTATTCTAGGAGTGATGCTGCTTTTACAGTTAGTCATGTAAGCATCTATCTTTCTCCAGCAGTGGACTCCACAGGGCAGGGACTGTACCTGAGTCTCCTTTATAAACCCCTACCTGGCACAGAGCACAGCACCCAGCGATGCTCTCAAGCATCTGCTGGTGAATCAGAAAACTCAAGGCAAGATTGCAGTCTTCAAATCTATGCATGACAGCATGACAGACAAAGCACGGGGCGAGGATGTGGGGTGGAATTTCTCCTTAGGCTATTATCCAAGTAATTGCCTCCATTGTAACCTGACTCTGCATACAGATATGTTCTATGCTGCTGAGTTTGTCTGGGAAGCATTCTCTCTGGAATTTGCTCAACCGTGACTTTTATGGGTTCTGCTTTCAACACAGCCCAGAGCAGAGTGGCTGTGGAGAGAGTCACTGCTGACAGCAGTGAGGCAGTGGGGAAGGTGGAAAGGGTGGGGTTTCACCCTGGATGAGTCCCCTTGGCCAGATGCTCCTGGCTGGAAGCCATCCTCGGATGGGAAATAAAACACTTTGGAAGACGCAGCCGGAATTTATCGACTATAACTTTAGGGATCCTGCGAGGAAATGTACTTCACAAAGGGTCCCATTTCCTGCCGGGGAATCATTTGCTTGCTGAGTGATCATTAGTGCCGCATCCAAGAAGCATTAAAAACAGAGCAGCTCTCCAGTGCCCAGCTGGTGCTTCGCTGTTCTCCACGTAGGGGGTCCCAAACCTGGTTGCTCATCAGAATCTCCTGGAATGCACCCTGGAAAGCTCTATTTTTAAGAAGCACCCCCCGCCAAGGGATCAGCCAACCAGGTAGGTCAGAGAGGCCTAGCCGTGGGGGTGGAGAGGGAACACGCCATGGTGCTGTGACTCCCTGTCTGCAGGCAGTGGTGCCACCAGGATCGTTCTTTTCCAGAAATCTAATCTCTCCTAACCCTCAGATACCTGAGGACAGTTGTATCTCCCATTCACACCCAAACCCCACCCCAGCTTCGAAAACCCCTTCCTGGCAACACCATTTTGATGGGAAGGGTCGGAAGTGTACAGAGGTGGCCCAGGCTGACAGCACTGATTCCCATGCTCGTGGCTCTCACAGGTGGTCTTTTGAGCTGGTCACAGTGTAAGCACCAGTGTCACCTGGGAACCTAATTCTCAGGCTCTACCCCTGCCCTACTTAACTAAAGACTCTCAGGGGTGGGGCCTAGAAGGCTGCATTTTAACAGCCCCTCTAGATGACTCTGACAGGTTCAAGTTGATTTCATGGATGAAGAAAAGACATTCTCATTTTTCTTTGCTTCCTATTAATATTTAAAACTTTTCACTCACAGGTAAAGCTCTAGGAGCCGTAAGGAAGCAGAATCCCTGACGCTTAAGGGCCATCTTTATTCTCTATGCCTGAAGCCCTGTCCTTAACAACCTCTCTCAGCCCACAGAACAGATCACCCCTCGCTCTGCCTTCTTCTTCAGTATGTATGTTATTGGGGATAATTAATAACTTGAGAGACGACAGAGGTAAGTGTTTATGGCTACAAGTATTCTGTGTCCTAATTTTCATGATCAGAGTTAAGGAAGGAGTAAGTATTTTCTTTTATTTTTAGGACTGAAAAAAGAATTGTTAACTTAGCTATCTGCACTACCTATTCACAGAAAACCTAAGGAGGTGAGCGCCTTTCAGACCCTTGCTACTCAAAGTGTGGTCCACGGACCAGCAACATCAACCTCACTTAGAAGCCTGCCAGAAATGCAAATTCTCAGGCCTACCCTAGACCTGCTGCACCAGAATTGGCATCATTTTCCCAAGACCCCAGCTAAGCTACGAGTTTCTCAAGCTGGAGAATCCTGATTTAGAGCCTTCCTGTTGACCTGTACCAAGGCAGATGCCATTGCACGCACCGTCTTTATTATTCCCGGCACAGCCCACGGGAGGTAACTGCTACCAGTTATTCATGAGCACAGTGCTGCACAGAAAGGTTAAGCCCAAGCTCGAGTTCAAATTCAAGGTTACACAGTCAGCGGGAGGGTCTGAACCCAGGGCTGGTTCCTGCTGCTCTACTTCCTGGCCTCGACAGGTGGAACAGGGGAGGCAGGGCAGATTCAAAAGGGTTGGGGCTGGCCCCCTCTACTGAATCTTTGGCTCCTTTCTCCCAAAAATTTCAAAGGAAAACAAAAGCATCCTCTGAGAGCTCTCAATCTGAACTCCACCTTCAATTGTTTTATGTAGAGCAGCTCGTTCTCACACTTTTTGCTTTGCCCACAAAAGGAAGAAATAAAACTCTTATGTAAAAGCAGTCCACCAGGGCAGAAAGGTCAAAATGGAAGAGGGAAGGTTTGTGTTCATCACAAAGTGTCTCAGACCGGTCTGGTCTGCAAAGCCCAACTACTGCCACCCCACCCTCTCGGGTTTCTGAATCCCCAGTGGCTAACTCATCACCTATCCCCATCTGGTTCTTGTTTTTAAAACCGTGGATTGGTGGACCCCCATCCCGGATTGACTGAGTCTGGTTCTTTGAGGTTCTGGCCAAGGTTGGTACTTCTAACAAGTTCCCCCAAGTAATTCTAAACTACAGTTTGGGAAAAAGCTCAGGCAAGGCTAGACAACTGCCGATTTAGCACTCCTAGTTTTAATTCCTGTGGCCTGGGAAGACAGCTTTCATTATTCCAAACAAACAAATACTATTTTGACTCTCCCGGGACCCTGTATCTCAAAAGCCTCTGACTTGTGGCTGTTAACAGATAACCCTGTGAGGTAATGTATGAGGCAATATACTGAGCCTGTCACACTATGGCACACAGTAGGTATGCAACGGGCATTTGTTGAATGAATGAATCAGTGGAATCTCTCCTAGGGATCCCAGTTTCTCTCTCCCAGAATCAGTTATAAGAGATACCAATGAGCTAGATTTGCTTCTCCAGCATCAGACCAAACTGGGTAAAATTGGGTCTTTTAGCATGCTAATGCATTATAATTAGTGTATAACGAGCAGTGAAGACAACCAGAGGTCACTTTCATTGCCATCTTGGTTTTGGGGGGTTTTGGCTGGCTTCTTTACTGAAACCTGTTTTATCAGCAAGGTCTTTATGACCTGTGTCTTGTGCTGACCTCCTACCTCATCCTGTGACTTAGAATGCCTAATCACCTGGGTATGCAGCTCAGTAGGTCTCAGCCTCAGTAGGTTACCCAGCCCCTATTCAAGATGGAGTCACTCTGGTTCAAACAACTCTGAAAGTCAGATATTTAAACTCCAATCTACGAGATGTACAAGGTGCCGGCATTTAGAAATGCCAAGTCCTAAGAGAAAGACTACTTTGGCTACACCCTTGGGCTGTGCCGCATCTTGGTTCAGCCCTGAATCAGCTGACTGCAGTGGCAAAGGGTTCTAAGGCTTGAAACCAACAGATTTGTTGCTTGTGGACCTTTGGACTTTTTTTCCTTCCTACTTTGGCTCCTCCCTCTTTCTGAAAAGAATATTCCGTAATTCATCTGGTGCTGACTAGGAAATAAAAATAATAAAGGTGGGTCGGGCGCGGTGGTTCACGCCTGTAATCCCAGCACTTTGGGAGGGCGAGGCAGTTGCATCACAAGGTCAGGAGTTCGAGACCAGCCTGACCAACATGGTGAAACCCTGCCTCTACTAAAAATAAAAAAATTAGCTGGGCATGGTGGCACGTGCCTATAATCCCAGCTACTCAGGAGGCTGAGGCAGGAGAACGGCTTGAACCCGGGAGGCGGAGGTTGCAGTGAGCCGAGACTGCGCCACTACACTTCAACCTGGGTGACAGAGTGATATTCTGTCCCAAACATAAATAAATTAAAATAATAACAAAAATAAAGGTGCTCCAACTCCACTCAGTGGTCTGTCTAGCCACCACCAAGTTCAGAGGTCCTTTAGTCTTTCCCTTCCAGTGAAATTAAAGTGCATCCTGGGACTCTGTGAGCAATTTATAAAGATGTGTTGCTAATCTTGACTACACAGCCGGTGACAGAGTATCAATAGTACTGGTAGGCATTTTAAAGTAAACTCCAAACGGCCATCCTCATCCTGCTTCCTGGATGGGTGGGGAGGGCATGTTTTCATTTTGGACCCTCTAGGTCAAATTTCCAGATGAAGCTGCTACACCGAGGTGGGTGTTTCACTTGCTTTCCTGACTCTGGACGTGACTTCCCTTTGACAATGAGTTTTGCACATGGTAACAATTTCCTGTGTGTTCTCAGCGGTAGCACTGAAAACGCAATCTATTTTGGTGGATGAAGATGCACAGGTGAGTTCTCCTTAAAAAGATAAATCCTTACCATAAAAGTAAAGAAGCCCTTGTCTTAGGCCATGCAAGGTCAGGAGACTGAACTTTCATTAAAATACAATAGGACACAGGGCAAATGACAGAGGCAATATTTTTAGAAATGTGAACGGTAAGCAAGGGCGTCCTCACGCCAGGAGCTTGCGCATGGGGATGTTAACAACCGATATTAGAAGCCACCGAACCTGAGGATATCTGTGGGCGAGCACATGGGGGCTCAAACTGAAGAATGGCTGGGGTCATCACAAAATGTCAACGGAGGGACAGCATTAGGAAAAATAGCTAATGCATGCTGGGCTTAATACCTAGGTGATGGGTTGATAGGTGCAGCAAACCACCATGGCACGCATTTACCTATGTAACAAACTGCACATCCTACACGTGTACCCCAGAACTTAAAAATAAAAGTCAATTTATTCTATGAGAAAAGTAAGAACACAAAAGCCAAATAATGTCCAAGTATAAACTAAATATTAACCATGTTTGGCCTTCTAAATAAAACAAAGAAGCCTGCTACAAAGTTTTTCTAGGATATTTAAAATATCAAGATGTTGATATTTTGAAAAACCACATGGCCTACAGGGCAGAAATACACTTTCTCTGCTGAGGTCTACTGAGTGCCAAGTGACTTCATGGTTCTTAGTGGCTTGTACAGGCCCTGGCTCTCCTTAGGGCTGAGACAGGAGCTCCCACACTGGATGTAACATGGTCATAAAGCAAGAGCAAGGAGTATTTCAACCTTCTTTCTCCCTCAATCTGTATGAGAGAAAAGATTTCCCATTGGCTCATGCCCTTAAAAGAGAAGAGACGGGTTCCCGCAGAGCCAAGATGAGGTGTAGCTACCTTTGCTCCAATGCAAATGCAGGTATGCATCCCAGAGGGGGCAGGCCCAAGGTAGGGCAGGGAGCAATGTGTCTTGGGGCTCCAGAGTCACTGTGAACCCTCACACAACACTACCACAGTACTGCCTCTAGGATCTATTCCTAGAGGCCCAGGAGCTCAAGGAGGGAGAAGAGGCAGGCCATTCCCTGGGTACACTTAGAGGCTCAGTGAGCAATTATCCTTTTCCAATAATGAAAGAATGAACTGGGCTTGCTTCCTTGTGGCTTCGGAGGTTTCCTCAGAGGACCACATTTATGGGTGGAAGGAGAGGGGCACAGAGGAGCTCTGGGACCCTGCACACATCACTGAACATCTTTGTGCCTCCGTCTCCCCATCTGTTAAGTAAAGGGATGGGGGAAGATGACTTCAGCCCAGAGGACCTCTAGTTCTAAAAGTCCATGATTCTAGAACTCTGGGAGGAAAAGGCAGGAGGGAGGGGCTAGCATAGAACTGAGAGAGGAAATACGAGTCTCATAAACATTAAAACCCCTTTCTCCCTCCTCCTCTGTGATAATTACCATGTGAGCTCCACCTAAAGACCCCTTGCTAAACTGCCTGGAATAAGAGCTCACTTTTAAGCTCTTATTTACTTAGGTAGTAATCCCAAGAGGTTAATTTGGGTAAATCCAACAATAGTAAGAAGACACAGGTGGCCAAGGAGCTATAACGAGGTTAGCTCCTGGGTCCTGTTTTTTTAAAAATAAAGCCAGGGGAGGAATGGGGAGAAAAATGGAACCAACATTGACTAAGTACCATGGACATGGCAGGCGCTAATCACAGCTCACATTCAGTCCTCATGACAACCCTGGGAGGTTGGGAATAACAGTCCCATTCGACACACGATGAAACCAGGGCTCAGAAAGGTAACATGGCCGGGTCACTCCCTGCCACTCAGAAAACAGAAACCAATCGACCCGTGAGGGGTGTGTGTGTGTGTGTATGTGTGTGTGTGTATGCATGCACCATATGCATTCCAACTTGTGAGTTCCCTGGAGCAGCACAGCCACCACCCTGCTGAGGTCAATTTCGTCACTGATGCCTCGGGTCACATAGGCCCTGATGACCCAGATTTCACAGAGAGGTCAGTACATCAGTCAACGTTCCTCCCAGGAGGGGCCGGGGCTGGTGGGCCATGCCCACTCCATGTCACATGCCTAGCATTCAGAGCTTTGTAAGGAAGCCCTGTTCTAAATGCTCAGGTCCCACCCTTCCTTGTCAGAGGAGCCACGGGCTTCCTGCTCCTGTGCCACAATGCGCCACTCATAGGATGGCTCTTCCCCGTTCTTCTTCCATGGGGGCCAGGAAGGCATTCTGGATGACGGTGCATCCTTGTTTAAACATTCTTATCATGCAGAGGAAGGTAGAACGCAAACAAGGAGACATTTCCTCAGCGCCCACCACCAGCTAATTATTAGCTGCTTTTACAGAACCTAGGGAAGTGACACCCACGTGCTCTCCCGCCACCAGCGACTGCTGGTTCTGTTAGCCTCTCCATGTGCCCCACAGACACCAACCACAGGATTCCTGAGCAAGATGGTTACAAAGAAGCGAAGGGAGCACCAAAAAAAAAAAAAAAAAAAAAAAAGGAAAGAAAAAGAAACAACAGAAAAACGTTTGCAAGGGCAATTATGAAACAGAGCAAGATGCAGTGGCGAGTTTGTGGAGACTGAAGTGAAGTTAGGAGGAGGGAGGAGCTGCGAGGGGTGAAAACACACTCCTTACAGACTCTGCACTTCCACACTGTGGCCATCATCATCAGAGTCATCTTCATCACTCATCTCTGCCCTTTAGGAATATTCCAAAGGTTCTTTACTTCTCCAAAGGTCTTTGGATGCTAAGACTCTTAATCCTAGATGGGAATTAAGACTTCCATAGTAATTTCATGGGCTTTTTTTTTTCTTTAAATTAATGGCAGGGGGCAGTGGTTCATGCCTGTAATCCTAACACTTTGGGAGGCCGAGGCAGATGGATCACTTGAGGTCAGGAGTTCAAAACCAACCTGGCGAACATGGTGAAACCCCGTCTCTACTAAAAATACAAAAAATTAGCAAGTTGTTGTGGCAGGCGTCTGTAATCCCAGCTACATGGGAGGCTGAGGCTGGAGAATCGCTTGAACCTGGGAGGTGGAGACTGCAGTGAGCTGAGATCGTGCCATTGCACTCCAGCCTGGGTGACAGAGTGAGACTCTGTCTTAGAATAGAATAGAATAGAATAGAATAGAATAGAATAGAATAGAATAGAATAGAATAGAATAGAGGCTTATGTTCCTTACACCTTATACAAAAATTAACTCAAGATGGATTAAAGACTTAAGTGTAAGACCTAAAACCATAAAAACCCTAGAAGAAAACCTAGGAATACCATTCAGGACATAGGAATGGGCAAAGACTTCATGACTAAAACACCAAAAGCAATGACAACAAAAGCCAAAATACACAAATGGGATCTAATTAAACTAAAGAGCTTCTGAACAGCAAAAGAAACTATCATCAGAGTGAACAGGCAACCTACAGAATGGGGGAAATTTTTGCAATCTATCTGACAAAGGGCTAATATCCAAAATCGACAAGGAACTTAGACAAATTTACAAGAAAAAACCAAACAATCCCATCAAAAAGTGGGCACAGGATATGAACAGACACTTCTCAAAAGAAGATGTTTATGCAGCCAACAAACATATGAACAAAAGCTCATCATCACTGGTCATTAGAGAAATGCAAATCAAAACCACAATGAGATACCATCTCATTCCAGTTAGAATGTTGATCATTAAAAAGTCAGGAAACAGGCCGGGCGTGGTGGCTCACGCCTGTAATCCCAGCAAGGCAGGTGGATCACGAGGTCAGGAGTTCAAGACCAGCTTGGCCAACATGGTGAAACCCTGTCTGTACTAAAAATACAAAAAATTAGCCAGGCGTGGTGGCGGGCACCTATAAACCCAGCTACTCGGGAGGCTGAGGCAGGAGAATGGCTTGAATCCGGAAGCGGAGGTTGCAGTGAGCTGAGATTGCGCCATTGTACTCCAGCCTGGGTGACAAAGTGAGACTCTGTCTCAAAATAAATAAATAAATAATAATGATAAATAAAAAGGAAACAATAGCTTGCTGGAGAGGATGTGGAGAAACAGGAATGCTTTTACACTTGGTGGAAGTATAAATTAGTTCAACCATTGTGGAAGACAGTGTGGCGATTCCTCAAGGATCTAGAACTAGAAATACCATTTGACCCAGCAATCCCATTACTGTGTATATACCCAAAGGATTATAAATCATTCTACTATAGAGACACATGCACATGTATATTTATTGCAGCACTATTTACAATAGTAAAGACTTGGAACCAACACAAATGCCCATCAATGATAGACTGGATAAAGAAAATGTGGCACATATATACCATGGAATACTATGCAGCCATAAAAAAGGATGAGTTCATGTCCTTTGCAGGGACATGGATGAAGCTGGAAACCATCATTCTCAGCAGACCAATACAGGAACAGAAAACCAAACACCACATGTTCTCACTCATAAGTGGGAGTTGAACAATGAGAACATATGGACACAAGGCAGGGAACATCACACACCAGGGCCTGTCAGGGGTGGGGGGCTAGAGAGGGATAGCATTAGGAGAAATACCTAATGTAGATGATGGGTTGATGGGTGCAGCAAACCACCATGGCACATGTATACCTATGTAACAAACCTGCATGTTCTGCACATGTATCCCAGAACTTAAAGTATAGTAAATAAATAAAGGCTTATGTCCTGCTATAAATAAATATAAGTGCGGGATAATTTATAAAATAGAGACTCAGAAAAAATTAAGTATAATACCACTGTGCAAAGACCACTACTGCTAATATTTTTGGTGGAATTCCTTCTAGGCTGTTTCCTGTGCATTTTATCAATATATCTTATCTGTCTGTATACACACACACACACACACACACACACACACACACGCACACACACATTCAGCTTTTCCCACTTATACTGTGCCATGTTATCATAAGCTCTTTTAAAATCACGTCCTTCCTGGGCCATCTAACCTGCTGTTGTTCAGTGTGCCATCTCCTTGGTGGCGAAGCTTTCATTGGCTGGAGGAAATTTCTGCCTTTTTGAGGTTCATTTCTAATCAATATGAAACATCCTAAAATCACCTAGCAAGGTAGCAATAAAACTTCACACACCATGCCCTCTCATGCTCAAAATGATTTTTATCTATATGTTTAGAAAAGAATCCTGGGTAAGAATTTCAAATGACAGTATCTTTGTTTCCAAAAGTAAATCAGTAGGTTTTCGTTGCTGGGTTTTGCTTTATTTTTTTAAATTGTACATTAGAATACAGATGGGATCTCACTATGTTGCCCAGGCTGCTCTTGAACTCCTGGGTTCAGGCGATCCTTCTGCATGGGCCTCCTGAAGTACTGGGATTCTAGGAGTGAGCCACTGCACCGAGCCTGCTTTGTTTTAATATACCTGCCTGTGATAAACAGATGGCAGCACAGGGGCCTGGGGAATGAATGACCAAAGACATTAACCCCCCAAAACATATGATCAGAAAGGATATGACTCTTTAGTTTTTTAGAGATGGGGTGTCTTGCTATGTTGCCCAGGCTAGACTCCAACTTCTGGGCTCAAGCCATCCTCCCGCCTCAGCTTCCTAAGTAGCTTGGACCAGGTGTGAGCCACCACACCTGGCTTGACTCTTTCCTTTTTAAATCGCTGACTGACACAAGACAAGAGTCTTCATAAATAGCTTAGTTTTTTACATATGAAGACAAATCCTCACCTTAATTTTTTCCCTCTAGCTTTATTTATAACAAAGTGGTTCTTTAGATAATTTGTCTTGACATCAACCTATATTTGTTAGGACCTTCAGGAGCGCATGAAGCCCTAAATAAGTTGAGTAGCTTGGTTATCTGTGTGTTTAAAATGGCCATGGGATTGCCAAGCCAGAACTTGGTGGGACTATCTACTGCCCACTCCAGTGCTTTAAACAAACCCACGCAGACTCCAGCAGGAAACACGACTGCCATCACTCAGATTTCTCCTCTATGAGAAGAGTTCTTCCACGTCCTAAATGCTTAAGTCCACTCATTATTTAACAGTAAGGTTAAGAACACAGACTCTAGAGAAAGGCTGCCTGGATTCAAACTTTGGATCTACCACTTCCCAAGAGTTCTGACTTTGGACAAATGACTCATGTATTCTGTGCCTCTGTTTCACCATCTGTAACAAGGGGCAAAGAATCATTGCTGCCTCACGTATTTGCAATTTCTAAAGCAGGCAGCACAGGCCTGGCACCCAGCAAGTCTCTGTATGTGCTCTCCTGGTTGTTAGATGCACTGGACTGCTCCCTCAGGCCTAGACTACAGAGAGACAGATCCCCCTTCAACATTCCACACTTGGCAGCACAATTTCTGAAACACACCAGCAAAGGAAGGAGGCAAGAATCATGGTTGGGGCCAGGAGCCAGCATTGCATACTGGGAGGTAGAGCTCCCCAAAATAAAGCACTGCTGGCATGGATAGAGGGATGGGAAGCTATGGTTGGTAATATTATCTGGTGAGGAGAATGGACTCATCTGATCATTTGACAAAAACTTAGCAAGCAGCTGGGTACGGTGGCTCACGCCTGTAATCCCAGCACTTTGGGAGGCCAAAGTGGGTGGCTCATGAGGTCAGGAGTTCGAGACCAGCCTGGCCAACATGGTAAAACCCCGTCTCTACTAAAAATATAAAAATTAGCCTGGGATTACAGGCACGGTCGTGGGTGCCTATAATCTCAGCTACTTGGGAGGCTGAGGCAAGAGAATCTCCTGAACCCGGGAGGTGGAGGTTGCAGTAAGCCGAGATCACACCACTGCACTCCAGCCTGGGTGGCAGAGCAAGGTTCCATCTCAAAAACAATGACAACAACAACAACAACAACAAAACAATAAGCACCAAATGGGGCCATCCTGGTCTAGGTTCTTATCTTAGTCAGTTCAGGGCTGCTATAAGAAATACCATAGATTGGGTGACTCAAACAACAAATATTTATTTCTCACAGTTCTGGAGGCTGGAGGTCCAAGACCAAGGTTCCAGCGATTCCATTCCTGGTGAGGGCTCACTTCCCAGTCTGCAGACGGTCACCTTCTTCCTGTGTCCTTGCATGGCAGAGAATCATCTATCTCATGTCTCTTCTCACAAGGGTACTCATCTCATTGATGACGGCTGCACCCTCATGACCCAATTACTTCCCAAGGACTCTACCTCCAAACACCATCACACTGGGGATTAGGACTTGAACATAGGAAGTTGGTGGGGGGCAGGGGATACAAACAGCTGGTCCATGGCAATTCTGGAGCTATCATGGGGAGTAAAACAGACATGGTCCTTTGCCCAACATGAGCTTACAGTCTTACGAATAATCACCTGCACGTACAACTGCAGCTGGGGCCTGGGCTGCAGAGGAGTGGTTCCAGGAGCTTGTGTTTATCCAGGACAGTCTTGGTGTTGGTGTTCACTTAGTTGGGGAAAGCTTCTCTGAAGAGGTGATGCTTGAGCTCAGAACTCAAGGATAAGAGGAGTTAATTAGGCCAAGAGGAAGGGAGAGCATTCTAGGCAGCACAGACAGCATGTGCAAAGGGCCTGTGATGGGACAGAGCATGGAGAGTTTGCAGGACAGAGAGGCCAGTGTGGCTGTGGCACAGATGGGGAGGGAGGGGGCAGGGTGGGGAGATGAGCTTGCAGAGGCCTGGCCATGCAGGGACCCCCATACCCTGAAAGAAGCTTGTTTCTTATCCCTTGAGCAATCCTAAGATCACCGCAGGGTGTGAAGAGGGGATCTGAATTTTGAAAAGTCCGTGGGGCTATGGTATACAGTACCAGTTGCAGAAGGGCCAGGGTGGCCACAAAAATGCCAGCTGAGTACTGCAGTAACAGAGGTAGCTTGACTGGGAGGACGGCAGTGGGCAGACTCCAGAGATAATAAGGACACAATGTGCTTGGCACCAAATAAGTGAGAATTGTATTCAGACAAATACTTGTACATGAATGCTCATAGGAGCACTACTCCCAGTAGCTTGAAGATGCAAACGACCCAAAGTCCACCAGCAGATGAATGGAGAAACACAATGTGGTATATTCATGCAAGAAAGTATTATTCAGCCGTGAAAAAGCAATGAAGTACTGATACACAGATGAACCCTAAACACATTATACTAAGTGAAAAAAGCTAGACACAAAAGGCTACATATTGTATGACTCCATTTGCACAAGACATCCAGAGTAGGTAAATCTTACTTTGGACAGAATCTAGATTGGTAGGTGCCACGGGCTGAGGCGAAAGGGGAAGGGGGAGTGACTGTTTAGTAGGTTTGAGGTTTCCCTTTTGGATGATAAAAATATCTCGGAACTAGATAGAGGTGATGGTTGCACACGATGTGACTCTCCTAAATGCCGCTTAATTGTTTACTTTAAAATGGTTGATCATTAATTTTATGTTATGTGAATTATACATCAATAATTTAAAAAGTGACTTGAGTGATGGGCTAGGTGTTGAGGGTAATACAGAGGAACCACACCGTCATTCAACAAACACTGAGGATTTCGCATGAATGGGTGCTGCTCTAGGCTACCGCTGTCGTGGAGCTCTCGGTCAGGGGAGAGACAGGAGTTCAGTGCCCTGCCCTGGGAGGCTGGCTGCCTCTAGACTAGAAGGATTCAAACGTCTCTCCACATATGGTTACTGAGCACCTAGGAGAGGAATGCACAGCCCAGTAATTCTTGGAATACTGGCTCTTTGAAGTGCAAAAAAAGACACTTTTAGGGCAAATAAAATAAATACTTCTTTCCAAATTAGGCGCTAAATTTGTGAGTAATTACTGAAATGAATTATTCTAAGTGGAAGCAAGTCTGAAAATAGCACTGATTTTTGGAGGGCTTTGTGGCTATTTTGTGGGAGTCTAGGAAAGTTACAGGCAGCGTGGCAAACCCCAAGTGAGAGCGGAAACACTGGGATGGCCACGCCATGATTTGCACCAGACATGCCCTTCCATAGATTCTAAGGTTTACATCGCCTGAGATGCATGCCGGCCGGGAAGGAAGGCTGAGAAGGCAGAGTTTCACTTGGCACTTCCTACTGAAATGCTGAACCCCAAATCTGGCAGGAAATGCCAGCCATGCCTGTTACAACATTGAGCTTGTAAGCAAAAAGGGATCTGCCCCAGGTTTGCAAGATGATAACTTGTTTCCTCAAACAAACCATGTTGATTTACCCAACCACCGCTCTCCCTTTCTAGAGTTTTCTTCCTCTTTGATATTTTCAAGTTTACAGGCTGAAAGAATGTGTAAGACAGATACAGGAGACAGACGGTTTCCTAACCCGAGAAACCACCCAACAAGAAAACTGAATAGTAGGAGTATGTTTAAGAGAAAGGGCAGGGACGAGGAAAAGGAAGACGGAAGAGAGAGGAAGCCAACACAAAGGGGAAAGGATTAATAATTATTTAGGTACTCAAATCCAAAGAAAATGAGTTATGAGTAGGACCAAGCCAGCAGTTTACAATAGCTCCCCATTCCTACCCTCTTACATGAACACCCACTTATTTTTTTAAACCCCAAGGATACATTTTCTCTGTCTGTAAACACTGAAGACTAGTTCACTCTCAGGCGGGCTCTAGATGGCCAGGCTCCCAGAACTTCCCAGGCATATTTCTGTGAAGAAGCCAGAGTTGTTCAGGAATTGTCACATTAAACAGAATTAGGACTTATGGACCCTCAGGGAAATTGCTCTGGTTGCAATTTTTCTTATGCAATGCCAGCCTTCAGCTATTTTAAATGGTGTTTATGCAGCCGGCTCTGCTCTGCGGTGGCAATAATCATAAAAATAAAGACTTCAAAGCCCTGGGTGAAAGTCCTACTGATTCATGACTTATTTTATTTTGATCTGCATTATGTCAAATCCTAGTCTTTACAGCCTGCATGTTTCCTATTTTATTTCAAGGCAAATCACACAGATTTTTTTTTTTTTTTTTCAGTGTGGGCAGCAAGAACTACAGGTGGCAGTTCATGAAACAGCATTCTCACTTTGGAGAATGTCCTGAGAGTCACTGGTTCTCAGTTTTCTTTCGTGCTAATGGGAGAAATGGAAAGCCAAATCCCCAAGCTATCTTTTAGTTCAGCTCCCTTCCTGTGAAATTTTTGGCCGCAGGCTCTCAAAAATAGACAAACTGTCTGGTGCTAGTTTCACAGGCTTTTCTGGCTCCCTCCAACATACTGGGCACTGTGGGCCAAAAGCAAACTGGACACAGAGGAGGAGAGACGGGTTACAAAAATCAAATACCAGGCAAGGACCATATAATGGATGCCATGACAGTGTCCTGCAGGCCAGGAGGAGACACTTCATATTAATGACTTGGAACCACAGCAGCTTGCATTTCCTAGAATGCTCACCCTGTGCCAATGCTTCAGGCCCTTTACACACGTGCCACGATGTGGTCCATGTGATGGTTCTGTGTGGGTGGGAGGTGTCATCATCCTTGCTCAACAGAGGATGAATGCAGGGCTGAAGGGGTTAAGTAACAGACTCAAGATTAACCACAGGGTAAGTGGCCAGGCCAGGACCCAAATCCATGTCTATCGTCCTGACTTCACTGCGGGCTTCCCCCTGAAGCAACTCTAAGGAAGGAGTAATAGGATCAAGCTTGTGTTTCCGAAGGATTACTCTGCTAACAATATAAATGAGGAACTGTAACAAAATGAAACTAGAGAGACCAAACTGTAATTCTGTATGTCTTAGCTTTTCTTCTTGCTTTAAAATTTTTTTAGAAATTTCACTTTTCTAGCCATAGTATGAATACCAATTAACTGGTGTGAGCTTTATCTATGTAAAAGTCTCTCTCCCACAAACATATATATTATAATTTTTTCATAAATAAAAGCTGGTTTAGTGCTGTTTCCAAATAAATTAAGCAATGAAACCGTCAAAAATGTCCCTGCCACATCCTGAAATGAAGCATAAAAATACTAGTTACTTCCTCCCCTCTCACTCGCAAACGTATCCTTGCAAAGCAAGTGCGGGACAAGAATGTGTAGGTCAAGAGAAACAAAACAAACAATTGATACATAGCAATGTATTCTCCCACTAGGAGATTTAGGCAGATGGATGGAGGGAGGGAAGACAGAACTTACCTGCTAGAGGTGAGCTATAATACAAAACTGTGGTCTCATGAATTGTAATCACGGGAGAAAGGCCCTGATGCTCTCCCAGGAGCTGATGCAAATGTTGGGATTTGGGCAAAGCCCCAGAACGTGACATCTTCTCTTCCAGGTTTACCCCTTCGAATTGTACATGCTGGGGATCTTGTTTTAATCCTGGACACTTCTGACCCCTGAAGATCCCCAGAGCTATACACATGGGGAAGACGCTCTGCTCTGTGACTCAACAGCGCTTCCACGGAGCCTCTTAGATAGATCTCTTGACTGTCTCCTTGTGGAGGGAGCCACTGACAGGTGAACTGAGAGCAGGTAATTTCAGAGTCACTCCTATGTGAAGTCCTGCTTTTTTTTTTTTTTTTTTTTTTATTGAGGCAGGGTGTTTCTCAGTCACCAAGGCTGGAGTGCAGTGGTGCAATCACAGCTCACTGCAGCCTCAACCTTCTGGGCTCAGGCAATACTCCCGCCTCAGCCTCCTAAGTAGCTGGGACTACAGATGTGCACCGCCACACCTGGCCAATTTTTGTATATTTTGTATAAATGGAGTTTCACCATGTTGCCCAGGCTGGTTTTGAAACTCCTGGGCTCAAGCAATCCTCAGCCTCCCAAGTAGCTGGTGCCACAGGCATGCACCACCATGAACAACTAATGTTTTTTATTATTTTATTTCTTGTAGAGACAGAGTCTCCTATTGTTAGAGCATGTAGCTAGTCAGACACGAGCAGGACAGAAGACAGCCCTTCCCTACCCCATACACCACGACTGTCAGGCGACCATCAGGTGACGGTCAGGCGGCTGTAAAACTGTCTCTCGAAAACAATAATTGGTCACAGCTGCCCCCCAGGGACAGGCAGTCTCCCAGCAGATAAACACCTGAGGCTGGTGATCAGTAGCTTCCCCATAAGATCTCAGGAGCTGGGTGAGTGGGCTCAGAAATGTGCACTTAGAGGCACAATGGCAGAGTTTAACTGGTATATGACCTTCCTCCAGGAACACTCAACTGGTACCGGCAAAATGCTTCAAGTGAGCGTGTGTACAACTTCACTAAACACACTGTACATGCTCCCCTCCCAAGTGCTGACAGCCCACTGGGCATGAGGACAGTCCACTCCAAAAGAAGAATCACAGGAGATGAGACACAACCCCCTGAATACATGCCAACATATGGAATACCAAGACAAAGGTCAAACCATGCACTTGAATCTCTCAAGTCACTCACTTGGCCCTCTTCCAAGTGTACTTTACTTCCTTTTGTCCCTGCTCTAAAAGTTTTTAATAAACTTTCACTCTTGCTCTAAAACTTGCCTTGGTCTCTCATTCTGTCTGATGACCCTCAGACAATTTTTTCTTCCTCTGAGAAGGCAAAAACTGAGGTTGCTGTAGATCCTATGGATTCCCCATTACTAACACTACATTGCCCAGGCTGGTCTCGAACTCCTGGGGTCAAGTAATCCTCCCCACCTCACCCTCCCAAGATACTGGAGTTATGGATATGAGCCACCATGCCAGGCTAATTCTGCATGTAAAAATGAGTCTGCATTTCATGGACAAGAGTTAGGTGGGGCAGGCCTTAGGGCACGGGGAAAGAACAGGGCAGCAGCAGAGTTGGTGGGTGGGGGGAAACCAAGTCCAGGATCTAGAAGGGAGTTTTGGATAATGCTTCTAAGGGATGTCAGTGTACGCTTTTGAATTTCTACAAAGATGGAGCAAAATTTCTGAAACAAGGTTGGATGCATTTCCAAACATTTGAAATCTTATTCAGGCCTAAACTCATCATTTCAATGCCTCCTGAAGGTTAATAAAAAATATTTTATCAGCTGTAGGAATTACTCATTCCAAATGCATTGTTAGCAATGTGACAGAACTCTCCACTGAATTATTTTCTGGCAAAGCAAGCTTTAATGGCCTGTTCAATCATGATAATTTTACCTGCTGAGAACATCAAGCATAAATGTGTTTAGCAACGTAGCAAAAACAGTTTCACCTGCCTGCCCTTCTGTTGCACTTAAAATTACTGACTAGCCCAAACTTTGCTGAATACAAAGTCATGTTCTCCAGAAATGAATGAATGAATCATTAATGAAAAGTCTCAGAATCCTCTAAAAAAGTGAATTGAAAGTTCTCTCAGCACCAAGTCATTGTTAGCATTTTCTGATAAGAGGTATTTGAAGGTGGACTGAAAAAGACAGGAAATTGCATATAACTCCTGTCATCATGGCTATGTGAGAGTTTGTATGAGGTGGTGGCTACGTGCAATAATTCGGAAGGAACAGCAGTGAGTTGGGCACATTTTCTTTCTGCTAAAAAGTGAAATAGAGTTAAGAGACTAACAAGGCAGGAGGGGAAAGTGCTTAGGATATACCCAAGGGCAAGCAGAGGCCCTTCCAGTACTGGAAAAATCCCAGAGCAGACCTTCTTCCAACCCAATAAATGGACTCGAACAGCAACTTTCAAACATTCTAGACCATGACTCATAGCAACAAATACATCTTTATATGGGAACCTGGTATATTCTATTTTTCTGCCTGCCAACGGTCATCCATCCACCCACCCATTCATCCATCCACCCACCCATTCGTCCACGCACATATCCACACATACATCTGTACATACACAGCCATTCCTTGGTATTCGTGGAGGACTGGTTCCAGGACCTCCCTCAAATACCAAAATCCACAGATGCTAAAGTCCCTGACACAAAATGGTACAGTATTTGCGCATAATCTATGCAAATCTTCCTATATACAATTACTTATAATACCTAAAACAATGTCAATGCTATGTAAACAGATGTTATACTGTATTGCTTGGGCAATAATGACAAAAAAAAAAAGTCTGTACAAGTTCAGCAGAAATGCAACATTTTTGTTTTTGAATATTTTCTTTTTTCTTTTTTTTTGGAGACGGAGTCTCGCTCTGTCGCCCAGGCTGGAGTGCAGTGGCCGGATCTCAGCTCACTGCAAGCTCCGCCTCCTGGGTTCACGCCATTCTCCTGCCTCAGCCTCCCAAGTAGCTGGGACTACAGACGCCCGCCACCTCGCCCGGCTAGTTTTTTGTATTTTTTAGTAGAGACGGGGTTTCACCATGTTAGCCAGGATGGTCTCGATCTCCTGACCTCGTGATCCGCCTGTCTCGGCCTCCCAAAGTGCTAGGATTACAGGCTTGAGCCACCGCGCCCGGCTGTTTTTGAATATTTTCAATCCATGGTTGGTTGAATCTACAGACGTGGAGGGCTGACTATACTGAAACAAAGACTGGGGGAAATTTACTAAAATGATTTCATGATCTATCATTTGAGAGTCAAACTCAGGTCTTTCTCACTACAAAGTCCTTGATCTTTCTAGACTATCACAGGCTTTCCTTTTTGCATTTTATCTTTGCCAAAACCATCTGAAATGTTTTTGTTGGACTTTATGCAAATAATGCCTTAGAAATCCCCTCAAGCAAAGGAAACTGTCACCAAAGCCAGTCCAGCTATGGGACACTAAAGAAGTATGAGTTGCTCTTCAGAAGCCCAGAAGTGAAATACCACACTCAGTAAATATGGTGGCCTTCAGCCCCCAGCAACACACCCAGCTTTCAAAAATCACTCGTTGCCAGAAAGATTAACTGTTGAATTTTCATCAGAAACAAAGGAGGCCAGAGGCAGTGAAATGGCATATTCAAAGCGCTGAAAGAGAAAAACTGTCAACCAATCTTACATCCAGGAAAACTATCTTTCAAAAATGAAGATGAAATATATTCCCAAATAAAAACTGAGAGAATTTGTTGCTAACAGACCTGTCTGATAAGAAACCCAAGAGACCGATTTTTAGGCTGAAAGCAAGTGACCCCAGACCAAGTGGAGTCCCTATGACAAAATGAACAGCATCAGCAAAGGTAATTATAAAAGACACATATGTGCATATTTCTTCTCCTTCCTTTCCTTAACTGATTTTAAAAGCAGCTGTATAAAACAATATGTACATGATTGTATTGCTGGGCCTATAATACATACAAATGTAATACAGGTAAAAATAATGGCACAAAGGAGCTACATGGGATTAGAGATATATTGGAGTAAGGAAGTATACCCAATGGTAAATGAAATTCACAGGAAAAAATGAAAACTAGAAACAGCAAACAAAGTGGTTAATATAGCTAACTCTGTAAATATACATTATTCTACTGTCTTATCTACTTTAGAAGACATAAAAATAGATAAGATAATAAGCCGGGCATGGTGGCTCATGCCTGTAATCCCAGCACTCTTGGAAGCTGAGGCGGGAGGATCACTTGATTCCAGGAGTTTGAGACCAGCCTGGGCAACATAGAGAAACCCTGTCTCTACTAAAAATACAAAAAATTATAATAGCTGGGCATGGTCATGTGCGCCTGTAATCCCAGCTACTTGGGAGGCTGAGGTGGGAGAATCACCTGAGCCCAGGAGACTGAGGCTGCAGTGAGCTGAGATGGGGCCACTACACTCCAGCCCAGGCAACCACAGTGAGACCCTGTCTCAAAGAAAATATATATATACACACACATATGAATAATTATTATAACAATGTATAGTTCAAGGTGTAACATGTATAGATGCATAGACAATAGTACAAAAGAGGGAAAGAGGGAATAGAGCTATACAGTAGTAACGTTTCTATATCTTACTAAAATTAAGAGAGCACAAGTCTGAAATAGAGTATAAATTTGAACTAAGTACAAATCTGGTAAGTTAAGATATACATGGGGAGGCTGGCAAGATGGCCAAATAGGAACAGCTCCGGTCTGCAGCTCCCAGTGAGATCAGTGCAGAAAGTGAGTGATTTTTGCATTTCCAACTGAGTACCTGGCTCATCTCATGAGGACTGGTTAGATAGTGGGTGCAGCCCACAGAGGACGAGCTGAACCAGGGTGGGGCGTTGCCTCACCTGGGAAGCTCAAGGGGTTGGGGAACTCCTTTCCCTAGCCAAGGGAAGCCATGAGGGACTGTGAGGTGAGGAATGCTGCATTCCAGCCCAGATACTATGCTTTTCCCACAGTCTTCACAACCCACAGACCAGGAGATTCCCTCGGGTGCCTACATCACCAGGGCCCTGGGTTCTGAGTACAAAACTGGGCGGCCGTTTGGGCAGACACTGAGCTAGCTGCAGGAGTTTGTTTTCATACCCCAGTAGCATCTGAAATGCCAGCGAAACAGAATAGTTCACCCCCCGGGAAAGAAGACTGAAGCCAGGGAGCCAAGGGGTCTAGCTCAGTGCATCCCAACCCCACAGAGCCCAGCACGCTAAGATCCACTGGCTTGAAATTCTTGCTGCCAGCACAGCAGTCTGAAGTCGACCTGGGACGCTGGAGCTGGTGGGGGGACGGGTGTCCATCATTACTGAGGCTTGAGTAGGCAGCTTTCTCCTCACAGTGTAAACAAAGCTGCCTGGAAGTTCGAACTAGGCGGAGCTCACTGCAGTTCTGTTTATAGATAAAACTCCCATCTCCCTGGGACAGAGCACCTGGGGGAAGGGGCAGCTGTGGGTGCAGCTTCAGCACACTTAAATGTTCCTGCCTGCCAGCTCTTAAGATAGCAGTGGATCTCCCAGCACAGCGCTCAAGCTCTGCTAAGGGACAGACTGTCCTCAAGTGGGTCCATGACCCCTGTGCCTCCTGACTGGGAGATACCTCCCAGCAGGGGTCAGACACCTCATACAGGAGAGCTCTGGCTGGCATCTGGTGGGTGCCCCTCTGGGAAGAAGCTTCTAGAGGAAGGAACAGGCAGCAATCTTTGCTGTTCTGCAGCCTCCACTCGTGATGCCCCTGGAGTGGACCTCCAGCAAACTCCAGCAGACCTGCAGCAGAGGGGCCTGACTGCTAGAAGGAAAACTAACAAACAGAAAGGAATAGCATCAACATCAACAAAAAAGATGTCCACACAAAAACCCCATCTGAAGGTCACCACCATCAAGGACCAAAGGTAGATAAATCCACAAAGATGAGGAAAAACCAGTGAAAAAAGGCTGAAAATTCAAAAAAACCATAATGCCTCTTCTCCTCCAAAGGATCACAACTCCTCACCATGAAGGGGACAAAACTGGACAGAAATTGAGTTTGACGAACTGACAAAAATAGGCTTCAGAAGGTGGCTAATAACAAACTCCTCCGAGCTAAAGGAGCATGTCCTAACCCAATGCAAAGAAGCTAAGAACCTTGAAAAAAGGTAGAGGAATTGCTAAGTAGAATAACCAGCTTGCAGAAGAACATAAATGACCTGATGGAGCTTAAAAACACAGCATGAGAATTTCGTGAAGCATACACAAATATCAATAGACAAATCGATCAAGTGGAATAAAGGGTATCAGAGATCAAAGATCAACTTAATGAAATAAAGCATGAAGACAAGATTAGAGAAAAAAGAATGAAAAGGAACAAACAAAGTCTCCAAGAAATACGGGACTATGTGAAAAGACCAAATCTACATTTGATTAGTGTACCTGAAAGTAACGGGGAGAATGGTACCAAGTTGGAAAACACTCTTCAGGATGTTATCCAGGAGAACTTCCCCAACCTAGCAAGACAGGCCAACATTCAAATTCAGGAAATACAGAGAATACCACAAAGATACTACTTGAGAAGAGCAACCCCAAGACACATAATCATCAGATTCACTAACGTTGAAATGAAGGAAAAAATGTTAAGGGCAGCCAGGGAGAAAGATCAGGTTACCCACAAAGGGAAGCCCATCAGACTAACAGCTGATCTATCTGCAGAAACCCTGCAAGCCAGAAGAGAGTAGGGGTCAATATTCAACGTTCTTAAAGAAAAGAATTTTCAATCCTGAATTTCACATCTAGCCAAAACTGAGCTTCATAAGTGAAGGAGAAATAATATCCTTTACAGACAAGCAAATGCTGAGAGATTTTGTTACCACCAGGCCTGCCTTACAAGAGCTCATGAAATAAGCACTAAGTATGAAAGGAAAAACCGGTACCAGCCACTGCAAAAACATACCAAAGTGTAAAGACCATTAGCATGAAGAAACTGCATCAACTAACAGGCAAAATAACCAGCTAATATCATAATGACAGGATCAAATTCACACATAACAATATTAACTTTAAATGTAAATGGGCTAAATCTCCCAATTAAAAGACACAGACTGGCAAATTGGATAAAGAGTCACCACCCATCAGTGTGTTGTATTCAGGAGACCCATCTCACATGCAGAGACACACAAAGGCTCAAAATAAAGGGATGGAGGAATATTTACCAAGCAGATGGAAAGTGAAAAAAAAAAAAGCAGAGGTTGCAACCCTTGTCTCTGATAAAACAGACTTTAAACCGACAAAGATCAAAAAAGACAAAGGACATTACATAAGGTAAAGGGATGAACGTAACAAGAAGAGCTAACTATCCTAAATATATATGCACCCAATACAGGAGCACCCAGATTCATAAAGCAAGTTCTTAGGGACCTACAAAAAGACTTAGAATCCCACACAATAATACTGGGAGACTTTAACACCCCACTGTCAATATTAGACAGATCAACGAGACAGAAAATTAACAAGGATATTCAGCACTTGAACTCAGCTTTGGACCAAGTGGACCTAATAGACATCTACAAAATCCTCTACCCCAAATCAACAGAATATACATTCTTCCTAGCACCACATCACATTTATTCTAAAATTGACCACATAATCGGAAGTAAAACACTCCTCAGCAAATGCAAAAGAACAGAAATCATAACAAACAGTCTCTCAGACCACAGTGCAATCAAATTAGAACTCACGATTAAGAAACTCACTCAGAACCACACAACTACATGGGAACTGAACAACCTGCTCCTGAATAACTAGTGGGTAAATAACGAAATTAAGGCAGAAATAAATAAGTTCTTTGAAGCCAAGGAAAACACAGACAAAACATACCAGAATCTCTGGGACATAGCTAAAGCAGTGTTTAGAGGGAAATGTATAGCACTAAATGCCCACAAGAGAAAGCAGGAAAGATCTAAAATTGACACCCTCACATCACAATTAAAAGAACTAGAGAAGCAAGAGCAAACAAATTCAAAAGCTAGTAGAAGGCAAGAAATAACTAAGATCTGAGAAGAACTGAAGGAGATAGAGACACAAAAAACCCTTCAAAAAATCAATGAATCCAGGAGCTGGTTTTTTGAAAAGATCAACAAAATTGATAGAACACTAGCAAGACTAACAAAGGAGAAAAGAGAGAAGAATCAAACAGACACAATAAAAAATGATAAAGGGGATATCGCCACTGATCCCACAGAAATACAACCTACCATCAGAGAATAATATAAACACCTCTATTCAACTAAACTAGAAAATCTAGAAGAAATGGATAAATTCCTGGACACATACACCCTCCCAAGACTAAATCAGGAAGAAGTCGAATCCCTGAATAGACCAATAACAAGTTCTGAAATTGAGGCAGTAATTAATAGCCACACATCTACAACCATCTGATCTTTGACAAACCTAACAAAAACAACCAATGGGGAAAGGGTTCCCTACTTAATAAATGGTGTTGGGGAAACTGGCTAGCCATATGCAGAAAACTGAAACTGGACCCCTTCCTTATACCTTACACAAAAATTAACTCAAGATGGATTAAAGACTTAAATGTAAGACCTAAAACCATAAAATCCGTACAAGAAAAGCTAGGCAACACCATTCAGGACATAGGCACGGGCAAAGACTTCACGTCTAAAACACCAAAAGCAATGACAACAAAAGCCAAAATTGACAAATGGGATCTAATTAAACTAACGAGCTTCTGCACAGCAAAAAAAAAACTAACATCAGAGTGAACAGGCAACCTACAGAATGGGAGAAAATTTTCGCAATCTATCCATCTGACAAAGGGCTAATATCCAGAATCCACAAGGAACTTAAGCAAATTTAAAAGAAAAAAACAACCCCATCAAAAAGTGGGCACAGGATATGAAAAGACACTTCTCAAAAGAAGACATTTACGTGGCCAAAAAACATATGAACAAAAGCTCATCATCACTGGTCATTAGAGAAATGCAAATCAAAACCATAATGAGATACCATCTCACGCCCGTTAGAATGGCGATCATTAAAAAGTCAGGAAACAACAGATGCTGGAGAGGATGTGAAGAAATAGGAATGCTTTTACACTGTTGGTGGGAGGGTATATTAGTTAAACCATTGTGGAAGACAGTGTGGCGATTCCTCAAGGATCTTGAACCAGAAATACCATTTTACCCAGTAATTCCATTACTGGGTATATACCCAAAGGATTATAAATCATTCTACTATAAAGACACATGCACATGTATATTTATTGCAGCACTACTCACCATAACAAAGACTTGGAACCAACCCAAATGCTCATCAATGACAGACTGGATAAAGAAAATGTGGCACATATATACCATGGAATACTATGCAGCCATAAAAAGGATGAGTTCATGTCCTTTGCAGGGACATGGATGAAGCTGGAAAACATCATTCTCAGCAGACCAATACAGGAACAGAAAACCAACCACCACATGTTCTCACTCATAAGTGGGAGTTGAACAATGAGAACACATGGACACAGGGAGGGGAACATCACATACCGGAGCCCGTCAGGGAGTCGGGGTCTAGGGAAAGGATAGCATTAGGAGAAATACCTAATGTAGATGATGGGTTGATGGGTACACAAACCACCATGGCACATGTATACCTATGTAACAAACCTGCTTGTTTTGCACACGTATCCCAGAACTTAAAGTATAATAAAAAAAGATACATATGGTAAATCCTAGCTTAATCACTAAGAAAATAACTCTAGAAAGTATAGTTAAAAATTATTAAAATAATTAAAATGCCATATTAGAAAATATTCATTTAATGCAAAAGAAAGTAATCAGGAACAGAGGAACAAAAAAAGACATAAGACATAGAAAACAAGAGGTATTTTGGCAGATATAAATTCAACTACAGCAATAATAGCATTAAATGTGAATGGTCTAAACAATCCAACAGAAAGGTAAAGAATATAAGTGGATTAAAACTATACGCTGCGTACAAGAGACACATTTAAGATGCAAAGATACAAGTAACTGAATGTAATAGGATGGAAAAAGGTATATCATGCAAATAGCAACTATAAGAAAGCTGAAGTGACAATATAAGAAAAATAGACTTTAAAAAAGTCTGTTACTAGAGGTGAAGAGGAACATCCTATCATAATAAAAGAGTCAATCAATTAAAAAACCCAGCTGTTATAAATATATGTGTACCTAATAACAGGACCCCAAGATACATAAAGCAAAAATTGAGAGAATTCAAGGGAAAAACAATTCAACAATAATTGGAGAGTTCAATACCCACTTTCAATAACAGAACAACCAGATAGAAGATCAACAAGGAAATAAAAGACTTGAACTACAACATACACCATAAACCAACCGGACCTCCGGACAATCACAGAAGACTCTACCCAACAACAGCAGAATACACATTTTTCTGAAGTGCACATGGAACATTCTTTGGGACAGATCTTATGCTAGGCTGTAAAACATGCCTCAATTCACTGACAAGGATTGAAATCAAACAAAATATGTTTTCTGACCACAGTGATATGGAATTAAATTAGAAATCAATAACATAAGAATTTCACAAATTTGTGGAAATTAAATAACACACTTGTAAATAACCAATGGGTCAAAGGAGAAATCACAAGGGAAACCTAAAAATACTCTGAGATGAATTAAAATTAAGATACAACATACTAGCTAAAGCAGCACTTAGAGTAAAATGTATGGCAGCAGATCTTTACAGACGTAAAGAAGAAAGATGTCAAATCAATAACCTAAGCTTCCACCTTAAGACACTGGGCAAAGAAGATCAAATTAAACCTAAAGGAAGGAGAAGAAGAGAAACATAAAGATGACAGCAGAAATTAATGAAATGGAGGATAGGAAAATAAAAAACCCAGAAAAACCAATGGAACCAAATGCTCTTTGAGAAATTTAGCAAAAACTGAGAAATCTTTACCTAGACTGATCCAAAAAAAGGGAGAGAACAGTCATGCTACCACACCAGAGGCCTCCATTTTCTGTCTGAGCTCTGCCTGTCCCCACAGTCTGGGCTGTACCATAACGGGGAGAGGCAGATCAATGCAGAGCTCACCAACAGCTAGTTCCTCCTCTCAGCGGCTGAAGCTCCTCCAGTTTCTCCCTGTTTTGGCCACACTTTGGTACCTTCAAATACACATGTGCATTTTCCCTAGCGCTTATACTGTTATTTGAGGGAAGGTTATTCTGACATAAGCTACTCTGTCATTATCAGAACTGTGAACTCCAGATGCTCTCCCAGAAAAAAGAGGGCATCTCAAGGAGATAGAAAGCTCACAGGAAAAGTTTTTAGCATGGGCACACTACGCTTAAACCATGGACTAGACAAGTTCACAAAACCAGCCTATCATTTATGAGCCACCATGACAGGCCAGCAAAACTCTCTCTAGTTGATGGTAACAGAAGTCATAGCAAAACATGGAGCGGGGCAGAGCATGATTCTTCACGGCCAGAATAAACCTGGCTCTCCTGTCCACATTTAGACCCGAACAACTGCAAAAGGCAACTCCACCACCAAAACCTTCAGGCCTGACTGAAATGACCTTTCTGCCCTTGGTGTAGGCCCTGCCTTGGCCTCTGCCTGAGTCTGTAATCCACATGGATATTATAAGACTTCTGTTCTTTTCTTCGGTAAATCCAAAATCAATAAGAAGGCTAAGAAGTAATGAAACTTTCAGAGTATGAAGAAAAATTAATTAAACGACCATCGTGAGTAAAAGATGGCAGTGTATGCAGGCTCCCCAAGCGGCTCAGCTGACCTACATAAGCTAAGCTCCAGGCAGGATTGATTTCCTTTTCTCACTCCTGAATTCATATCACTGTGTCTAAGTGGCTGCAAAATTAAAATATATATTTCAACATAAAATCAATGTTTTCATTATAAAAACCAAATAACTGTACAGAAATTACCAAAAAATAATTGCATATATATAATTTTAAATTCTACATAAAATTATTTCATCATACTTTTTAATACTAGAAAGCAAAGAACTTTTGAAAACTAAAATGCTCTGGGTTAGGTTAGAAGTTGGGGAAGGTGAGCTATGATTTGTTAGATGAACTGGGACAGGGGCCAGGTTCCTAAGAGTTAAGGAGAGTGGAGGAGGGATGAAGGCTGGCTGTGTAGGATAAGAATTTACGTTTAAGAAAACTACCAGTAGAGAGCCGGGCACAGTGGCTCACGCCTGTAATCCCAGCACTCTGGGAGGCCAAGGCAGGTGGATCACCTGAGGTTGGGAGTTCAAGAGCAGCCTGACCAACATGGAGAAACTCTGTCTCTACTAAAAACACAAAATTAGCCAGGCAAGGTGGTGCATGCCTGTAATCCTAGCTACTTGGGAGGCTGAGGCAGAAGAATCACTTGAACCCGGGAGGCAGAGGTTGCAGTGAGCCGAGATCGCACCATTGCACTCCAGACTGGGGAACAAGAGCAAGGCTCCGTCTCAACAACAACAACAAAAAGAAACCTACCAGTAGAGGAAAGAAGAGAAATAGGACAGTGGCAAAAATGACGGGAAGGCAAATGCCAGCACAATTGGAGGTTTAGGAAGACCTACATTTGTCTGAAGTTATAGAGGAAGCAAATGGTTCTAGAAAGAAGAGGATTAAGAATGGGAGCACAGATGTCTATAAACCAGATAATTCCTTTAGAATAACCCATATGGGGTCAAACCATCAGCCAAAGAAACAGAATGGATGGGATGTTGTTTCTGTGCCAGTGGGACATGACATTATCTAAAATCTGACTGGACTCTAACCACATAAATGGCTCCCCTGTTGACTGGGCACTAAACCTCACTGCTAAGGGTTGATTCATTTCCTCACTGGGTTCATCTCATTTGGTAGATGAGAGAAGCTACTTCAACATTTTGGGGGTAAAGAAACGAATCCTACCTCCACTAGTGTCAAGAAGTATGAACCTGAGGGCTCCATGGGGAAGCTTCAAGAGCGCTGGGACTTTCTGAATATGGAAACTCAATGAGTACCTCTGTGTGTGGACAGGGACATATATGCATCTTTCTGGGATGAGGGCATGAAGCTTTCAGCTGATATTTAAAGGGGTCAATAGCTAAGCACCACTGATCTAGAACGAGAGTTGGCAAACTGTAACTCTGTGAAAGGCCAAATAAGATGTACTTTGGACTTTATGGGCTATACTGTCTCTGTCACAACAACTTAACCTGTCGTTACAGTGTAAAAGCAGCCATAGACAATAAGTTGAATGGGTATATTTGTGTTTCAATAAAATTTTATAAAAACAAGCTATGGGCCAGATTTCACCTACAGACTGGCCATAGGTTGCTCTGATCTAGAAGGGTCTCCTGTGCAGGATTCTGGGCCACTCAGGGCGGCTCCATCTCCGTGCACCATCTACCTTTCTAGCCCTGTGCACCTGCATCCTTCTAGTCCCTTCCTCCTGCTCCTCCAGTCACAGCTGCCAAGAGGATCTTAAAAAATTCAGTCTAGGAATATTAAATTGATTTTAAAAACTGGAAATGGAAAAAAGGTTATGTAATTATTATTTTTAATTTTTTTTTCTTTTGAGGCAGGGTTTTGCTCTGTCACCCAGACTGGAGTGCAATGGTACAATCATGGCTCACTGCAGCCTTGGCCTCCCGGGCTCAAGTGATCCTCCCACCTCAGCCTCCTGAGTAGCTGAGACTACAGGTGTATGCTACCATGCTCAGCTAATTTTTAAAAACTTTTTTGTAAAGACATGGTCTCACTATGTTGCCCAGGCTGGTCTCCAACTCCTGGGCTCAAGTGATCCTCCTGCCTCAGTCTCCCAAAGTGTTGGGATTACAGGTGTGAGCCACTGCACCTGGCTTTAAATATTTTTTTGATATCATAAGAACATCAGGTGAGGACCTCCCTCTTGACAACTTGTTTTCTCAAAGCACTTATTACTACTGTATTTAAATAAACATTTGTGTCACTGCTAAGGTTTTTCTCTTAAGTTACAATGCGAGCTACAGGAGATAGGAAAGCGAACGGTCTTGTCCACAGCTGTAGGCATCTTCCAGCCTAGAACAAGCCCTGACAAAAGGAGGTACTCAATACACCCTGGTTCAAAGAATAAATATATGTTTTATGTAGTTGTAACTGCAGTAGATACAATGGCTTATTCTCCCTTATGGCAAATATTATACCACATTTCTATGAGGCTAAAAGATCTTATCATTTTTGATGGATATATACTAGACCCTTGGGTAGATCTACCACGGAGTTTTTACCCTCTCCCTTCCTACACAGCACTGAACTGCCTCCCGCTTATTCATAATTATAAAGCATGCCACAGCATTTTATTATTTCTCCATTTTTATGGATCATTTCTTTAAGATACACTCCCAGGACCAGGATCACAAGTCAAAGGATGGGGACATCGTGAATGCTAATGAAATGCACTGCCCAAGAACTTGGAAAAGGCCAGCACCAGGTCACCTGCCCTCCCCAGCAGTGGCCGGGGGCACTGATTTCATCACAACTTCACTGTGACACATCATGCTTTAAAACTTCGCCAATGCAATAAATTTAAAATGAACCCTCATGGTTTAATCCGCTTATCTTTGATAGCTGAAGGAACTAAAGACAATTTAAAAGTCCTGTTTGGGGACTCTACTTTTTGCTCACTTAGAAGAAAAGCTTTTCATAAAAAGAAAAAGGTAGTGAGAGTTCCTGAATATACCTGGTATCTTGTGATGATTTGCAAAGAATAAGGAGAAAATCCATGTGCATGTGTGTGTGTGTGTTTAATGAACCACGTGCGTGTAATGAACGTGTGTGTGTGTGTGTTCAATGAACCGCAGAGCCTAGCCCATAATTCACTAAAACGTCCACTTTCTGGCAGCGAGGTGCTGGGTGGACCCTGAGCACTGAGTTTGTGAAGTGGAGCTGGTGGCAGCTGTGGTGGCTGCAGTGAGCCTGAGTTAGGTTCCATACAGTGGAGTCTGGGCTCCACAACGGTACCCACCCCCAATTCTGCTCATCGGCCCTTTCAAGAAGTTGCCAGCTTCCTGATGATAGAAACTTAGCTGGGAAAGTGATTACAATGAGTTTACTCATGATGAGCCACTGATCTGGCTCAACCCAATGCAAATTTATACAAATATATGAATATTGATCACTTAAGGTGGTATTCAAATTCAGCTCTGACTACATGAAGGGCTAAGTGTGGCAGAGGTGGGAGGAAATAAATAAGGGATCTAAGAATCTTATTCTGATATTTTTGAAAGAACACAGTGTTTTTTTAAAAAAGAGTATCTGGCCAGGGGCGATGGCTCATGCCTGTAATCCCAGCACTTTGGGAGGCCGAGGTGGGTGGATTACTTAAGGCCAGGAGTTTGAGACCAGCCTGGGCAACACAGTGAAACCAAGTCTCTACTAAAAACAGAAAAAATTAGCTGGGTGTGGTGGTACAAGCCTGTAATCCCAGCTACTCGGGAGACTGAGGGGGTAAAACCGCTTGAGCTCAGGAGGTGGAGGTTGCAATGAGCTGAGATCGCACCACTGCACTCCAGTCTCAGGGACAGAGTGAGACTCTGTCTCAAAAAAAAAAAAAAAAAGTATCTTAAAGTATATATATTGTTGCAAGTTAAGATTCTTGAAGCAATTCATTTTGACACCAAGCCCAAATGAAGGGTGTGTCCAATTCACGTTCTCCATCCTCTCACATATCCTCATGGCTCCCATAACCTGCTAAATGGATGGTCTCCAGGCAGCCCTCACACCCTTTGTGTTCCTTCACTTTTAGGTGCTCCTTTGACATTGTTCATATCTGGAACCTAGAACCTCCTTCTGCTTCCTCTATCCCCCAGCCCACATTCTCTGTCTCTCCTGCTGGAGGAGGCTAACACCAACTGTGCAAGTCTGTTTTGCTACAAGTCACACTATGAGATGACCTGGGCATTGGTTCCCCATCACCTGGGCCAGGACTGATCCTATGGACCTGCTCCCACTCCTGGGAAATGTGGAGATATGATCATCCAGTATGCCTGCTAAGGCTGATGTCCAGATTAAATGAGATCATAGAAGATGAGCAGCTGGCTGCACTTAAAGGAGCTGGGAAATGGAGCCCAGTCCACTGGGATGGGTCCCGGATTACCAACGCACCTGCTGTGGACCTGGGGCAGGGGACACTTCAACTCCCTTGGCCTCAGTGTCCTGTCTACAAAATGACAGGGTTGGATTAGATGGTTTTAAAAGTCTGTCTCGAGTCTGACATTCGGAGATTCTATGCCATTCAAATGTAAATGTATCTTTATAATCAAATGTATCTTTATAACTTTATCCCCCTTGGTAAATAGTATAATTTTGGCACAGAGCAAGGACTCAATTGTTGCAGAAACTAAATAAATTGCAAGTCCAAATCATAGTGAAAAACACTCCAAAAGCACGTAATAAGCGAGGTAGTGTTTATGGATGTACATGTGTGTATATTCAGAAAACACCCTCACCAATTACAGATACAAGCACTTTGCATTCTTAAGTTATTCACACATATCTATGTGAAAATAGCTTATCCTCTTTCCTTCTGAAAATTCCCAGGAAGCTACCATTCTAACGTTGCACACCACTAGGGTTTGCCTGGAAACTCCCTGACTAATCCGTCAAGTTCAATTTTTCTTTTTTTTTCTGAGATGGAGTCTCGCTCTGTCACCCAGGCTGCAGTGCAATGGCATGATCTCAGCTCACTGCAACCTCTGCCTCCCGGGATCAAGCAATTCTCCTGCCTCAGCCTCCTGAGTAGCTGGAATTACAGGTACATGCCACCACGCCTAACTAATTTTTGTATTTTTGGTAGAGACAGGGTTTCACCATATTGGCCAGGCTGGTCTCAAACTCCTGACCTCAGGTGATCCACCCACTTTGGCCTCCCAAAGTGCTGGGATTACAGGCATAAGCCACTGCGCCCAGCCCAAGTTCAGTATTTTCTAGTCCCAAGCTTGCGGATGAAATGCACATACTCTGTCACACATGTAAAGCACTCTAACACGTCTTAGAGGTCTGCTCCATCTTCAGGAAAACTAGACTAGGAGTTGGGCTCCAAAGCTGAAATTCCAAGAAAAACACGTAGCAGCAGGGAGGACTGACAGGCATTTTTTCCTAGACAATTTGGCAAAAGAAGCAGCAAGGATGTAACTTCTTTCACATCTTTTAATGGCAACAGATCCATCTCAAGTTGGGCTTCTCCAGAGAGAAGGAAGGACGAGATGCCAATGACGACGACCACAGCAGCAGCTAATCAGCAGTAGAAAGGATAGTACCAGCTACTGCCACTCTGGTATTACGATATACATAATGGCTTTTATCTCACACATCTCACTTACTTCTCATAAGAATATCCTAATAGGATAGGTATTATTTTGAAGCTCCATGTTAAAAAGAAACTGAGGCTAGCCAGTACCTGGCCTCACAGGTTCCCCAGCTAGCAAATGGCAGGGCTGGCTTCAACCCCTACCTCTGCCCTCACAGCATGAACTCAGTGGACTTGTAATTATAACAGAGTCATGGCCTGGGAGAGGCAGCACTGGCCAGGCCATCAGGTGGGTGGCCTGTGTCTCCTGAGGGCCCAGCTCACACAGGCAGCTTCTCAGGCAGGCACTGGTCTCAGGTGGGGTCAGCCAGTGGTCCATCCTCTGGTCCTACCACGGTCCAGCCGGAATGACTGGTCAAACTATTGTTTGTGGCTTTGCAGGAAGCCATTTGAAAGGGTCATTGAGAAATGATCTTTCTAAATCAAGCTGTACCAATATTTTTATTTCCTTTTAAGAAATGCCACATTTAAAGGCATTAGATGGGCCTGTGTTTAAAGCCTGGGAAACAAGTCCCTGTGACTTAAGTTCAGAAAAACAGAAGTGTCCCACTCTCAAAGCAAAACCAACAGAGAACTGCATGACATGTATCCTTCCTACAGCAAGTGCTCGCTCTTGGGACCTTATGGATGGTTGACGAAAAAAGCACATCTAAATCCAAAACACTTTTTCAGACCAATGTCACATGCACTGACACTCACACATCTTAGATCATCTGCTCATGGTTCTAACCATTTTTCGAAACAAGAAATTGGTTGAGGAATTTAGATTGTTAATTGTATGGTTTATAACATTTTAAAAATAAGTGACAAGTCACTTTTACTAGTCTGGGAACTGGCTCTGTGCAGTGTTAGGAGAGAAGAGAAACTCAGAAGCCTGATCCCCCAAGGGTCCCCCACCTCCCACCCAATCTACTGCACCTAAATGAAGACAAAGAATAAGAGGCAAAAACTAGAACCCCACTGATCTATGTCTTAGAGTCTCTGTGTATCTATGTACTGGGCTTGTGTTCACCATTCACTTCTTCCCAGAACACGTGATTTGATGGTAAGTAGGGTAGGTGAAACAGGAAAGCCCCCAAACACAGTAAGGATCACTGAAGCAAGGAAGTGGAGAAAATACTAGAAAACTGAGTACACAAGGGCAAAACATCCCCCTCTTCACAATGTTGTCAAGAATCAACCCTATGACCAGGCACAGTGGCTCATGCCTGTAATCCCAGCACTGTGGGAGAATAAGGTGGGTGGGTGACCTGAGGCCCAGAGATTGAGACCAGCCTGGCCAACATGGTGAAATCCCATCTCTGCTAAAAATACAAAAAAATTAGCTGGGCGTGGTGGCAGGCACCTGTAATCCCAGCTACTCGGCAGGCTGAAGCATGAGAATCACTTGCACCTGGGAGGTGGAGGTTGCAGTGAGCCGAGATCACACTACTGCACTCCAGCCTGGGCAACAGAGCGAGACTCCATTTCAAAAAAAAAAAAAAAGAAAAGAAAAATTAGCTGGGCATAGTGGCAGATGCCTGTAATCCCAGCTACTCAGGAGGCTGAGGCAAGAGAATCGCTTGAACTCAGGAGGTGGAGGTTGCAGTGAGCCGAGATCATACCATTGCACTCCAGCCCGGGTGACAGGGCAAGACTCCGTCTCAAAAAAAAAAAAAAAAAAATCAACTCTGAAAAATGAAGCCCAGGTATTGAAGAGTGGGAAGGAACCACAGATAGCAGTTTCACAGACTAGGAAAGGGGCCGGGGTCTTCAGGCAAGATCCTCTGCCAGACAGAGCAGTTCAGCAGAGGACACACCGGGAGGAGAACTCGGCTCTGCCAATTGGCAACCTCCTCAGAGCTGGCTCCGGGCTCTGCGGAAAACAGGAACACCTTGGCATGTCTAAAAATGGGAAAGCCGTCTACCTAAAACCAAGTAATGCTTAGGCAAATGGCTGGTCATTTTAAGTTAAAATACTAAGATCCTAATAACAAGGCCTAATATTAGCAAGAAAAAGCACTTATTTTCTATGAGACCTTAAAAGACTGCTACTTCTTTTTAGCTTTTTATATTAGGTTTTACATAATTTAAATCTTTTATTGTTCAAATTTAATCTACCAGTATTTGTGAAGGAAATGGCCCCTTTAGAATAGCTTCCATCTTAAAAGAGGAGGCCTGTGCAGGTCCCCACTGTTGGGACTATCTGGCTAGAAGCGACCAGCTCTATCACAGCTGGGTGTCGGGAGTTCAGTGATGACAAAACTCAAAGGCAGGTTGTCATTTGAAGCTCAGCTGCATGGCAGTAAAAGAGGTTTGAGGGTTGCAGAATGTGTGTCTAACTGAGCCCTTTTTTGCTGGCTCTACCTATTATTAAGACTATTTTCTTAATGAAAGGAAGATGTAGGTGAACTAAAAATAAAAACTGGGTTCTCACAAATAAAATGACTGTGTTTACTTCCTCTCTTTTGGTGCCAAAAAAAAAGAAAAGAAAAGAAAAAAAAAAGAAAAAGAAAAAGAGCTTAATTGGCCATAAAAGTCAAATTGACAACTCATAGATTCTTTCTGACTAGTGAATAAGAGCAATGGTGATAATAAATGATACTCTACAGCAGCGTTCCTGAACTTTCGAGCACATAATCATCTGGGGGCTTTTTAGAATGCAGCTCTGATTCAGGAGGTCTGAATTCAGGGAGCTGAGATTCTACGTTTCTAACAGGCTTCTAATGCTGCAGGTCTGTGGGCAACACTTCGAGTGGCAAAGTTCTACATTTGACAAATAACTTTTCTTGGTGGCTCTTTAATCAGTCCAGGTGGAAGGGAATCTGTAAGTCACGAGGCCCGTTAGGAACTCATCTTACTCCAGCATATCAAGTGGACCAATCCTTTTTTTTTTTTGAGACAGAGTCTCACTCTGTTGCCCAGGCTGGAGTGCAGTGGCGCGATCTTGGCTCACTGCAACCTCCATCTCCCGGGTTCAAGAGATTCTCCTGCTTCAGGCTCCTGAGTAGCTGTGAGGTACCCATAACCACACCCAGCTATTTTTTTTTTTTTTTTTTTTTATTAGAGACAAGGTTTCACCATTGGTCAGGCTGGTCTCAAACTCCTGACCTCATGTGATCCGCCCACCTCGGCCTCCCAAAGTGCTGAGATTACAGGTGTGAACCACTGCGCCTGGCCTCAACTGGACCAATCTTGATGCACAAAATAGCACTACGCCAGGTAATATATTATATGTCACTCAAAATGTAACTGGCTATCAAGCGCATAATGACTGTTTGCTTTTGAACTTTTCAAGAAATGTTTGCCACTTGCCTGGCACACTGGAAGCTCAACAAATGCCTGTAGCATAAGGGAATGAATGAATGAATGAACAGAAGGAAGGAGGAGGAAACTCAGTGAATTTGGCTGCCTGCTGGCCCCTGTGCGTATTCAGACCATCTTGTAAAGCTTCCGGTCATATTTTGAGATGGAGGGAACAATACAAAAATCATCAGCAGACTTGGGGAGAGAGAATCAGGGTGGGGGAGGAGGAGGAAGAAGAGAAAAGAATACGGGCAGCAGCTAACTATTGGAGATCACTGAGTGCCAGGCACAGTGTTGAAGTCCTTTACATGAACTACCTAATTAGTCATCTTAAAACCTTTGTGAGTTAAGAATTAGAATTAGAAACTGGGAAACTAAGGCACGAGAAAGTAAGTAATCCAAGATAATCCAGTTAGGAAGGTGGGCTTAGGGCCTGCTCCACTGCATCCTCAGCATCAAAATCTAATCCTCAGGGCAGCACGACTGGCTCCGCCACCAGCCACAGTAAGCCCTGACTCTACTTCTCTGTTAGGTTTTGCAAGTAGTTAATACTAACGGATTGGGTTGGCTCAGCAGCCTCTCTAAATCAGGTCTACACACAGCTCAAAAGACATAACTGTTATTTTATTTTATTTTATTTTATTTTTGATACAGGGTCTTACTCTCTCGCCCAGACTGGAGTGCAATGGCGCAATCTGGGCTCACCGCAACCTCTGCCTCCCAGGCTCAAGTGATTCTCCTGCCTCAGCCTCCTGAGTAGCTGGGATTACAGGCACACGCCACTAACGCCTGGCTAAGTTTTGTGTTTTTAGTAGAGATGGGGTTTCACCATATTGGCCAGGCTGGTCTTGAACTCTTGACCTTAAATGATCCACCTGCCTCAGCCTCCCAAAGTGCTGGGATTAAAGGCGTGAGCCACTGTGCCCAGCCATAACCATTTTTGGCACCTGCATTTTTATTATACTGATATCCTTGATATACCCCAGCACTAGGCTCCACATTTGCCAGCTTTGTCTGATGGTTGGCTGGTTATTTATTTATTTATTTATTTATTTTTGAGACAGAGCCTTGCTCTGTTGCCCAGGCTGGAGTGCAATGGTGCAATCTCGGCTCACTGCAAGCTCTGTCTGCCAGGTTCAAGCAATTCTCCTGCTTCAGCCTCCTGAGTAGCTGGGACTACAGGTGTGCACCACCATGCCCAGCTAATTTTTTGTATTTTTAGTAGAGATGGGGTTTCACCATGTTGGCCAGGCTGGTCTCGAACTCCTGACCTCGTGATCTGCCTGCCTTGGCCTCCCAAAGTGCTGGGATTACAGGCGTGAGCCACCGCACCCAGCCATCTGACGGTTTTTTTAAAATTGAGAAATAAAACAAATAACCATGATGAATACTAAGATGACAATTTTTTGAGGGGGGAAACTAAAAAAGTTTCAAGAACATATAAGGAACACACACACCCCTTTACACAGAAGCATCAATTGTTTGTATATTGCCTCATTTACTTGATGAATTATTCTCATCTTTCTCTCTCTATATATACGTCAGCATATATGTCTGATATATATATGTCACTATATCTTTTTCTTGAATCATTTGAGAATAAGTTATAACCATGCCCCTTTGTTCCTAAATACTTCTGTGTTAATTCCTAAGAACAGGGGTCCCCAGGTTGTGCTCTCCTTATGGGAATCTAATGCCTGATGATCTGAGGTGGAACAGTTTCATCCTGAAACCATCCCCGCAACCCAGGTCTGTGGAAAATTTTTCTTCCAGGAAACTGGTCCCTGGTGCCAAAAAGGTTGGGAACCACTGCCTAAGAACAAGGCCATTCTCTTACATGATCACAAGCCAATTATCAACTTCAGGAAATGTTAATGTGAATACAATACCTTCATCTCATTTACTATCCACATCCAATGTTGCCATTTGGCCCAGTGATGTCTTTTATAGCCTGACCCACTATGTTTTAATGGCTGAATGCATATTAAGAATTAATATAAGTAATTAAGAATTAATATGAGTAGAGTGCTTTGGCATTTAGAAAGCCCTTTTGCTACATTAACTCATTTGCTTCTCGCTTTGCCTCTCTGAGGTCAGGCAGCAGCTCTATCCTTGGTTTACCCAAGATAGAAATGAGGCTGAGGGGACGTCAAATCCAAAGCAGTGCTCAGGCCCCATTCTCCCCCCACATCACTGGCTGGTGTTCATTTTAAATACTTTATTTGTCTTAGTGTCAACCAGCAGACTGACTACTAATCCAAACATTTTATTTTTGAGACGGGGTCTCTTGCTCTCACTTCCAGGCTGGAGTGCAGTGGCATGATTTTGGTTCACTGTAGCTTCAGCCTCCTGGGCTCAAGTGATCTTCCTGCCTCAGCCTCCCATGGAATTGGGACCACCACACCTGGCTAATTTCTTGATTTTCTGAAGAGATGAGGTCTCACTATGTTGCCCAGGCTGGTCTCAAACTCTTGGGCTCAAGCAACCCTCCAGTCTCCCAAAGTGCTGGGACTACAGGCAGAGCCACCTCACCTGGCCCCCCTCAAATATTTTAAATTCCAAAAATAAACGAATATAGTTCAAGTGCTTGTCTCTCTAACCAAAAATAAATGAGTATTGTTTGGGTGCTGTTGCTTCATGTTAGCATCACAGATTCTAATTATCACCTGCAGCTACACATGCAGGAAGAGTCCTGAGCTCCTCAGGGTCTGAGAGCTTGGTATCAGTTGGGAGGCCCCTGGTGGGCAAGTAGGGGGCCCTGGCTTCCTCGGTGCCCACCCAGCCCTTTTGTGGAGCCCACCCCACCACGCATGCCAAACTTAAACCCACAACTGGCAAAAAATCCCCAACCCCAGGCTTGACTTGAACATAAAAAGCCGAGACACGTTGGGGGTCTCTTCCAGGGCACAGTGAAACATTAGCACGATGAAACCCCATCTCTGCTAAAAAACATTAGTTTGGGGGCAGGGAGGCAGTTTCCCAATCCTCAGTAGTAGCCTAAAAAGAGATAAAAACTTGACTACTGAATAGAGAAGTACTGGTTTTGGAAATGGAACTATTGGGATTCAAATCATCACTCTTCTACTTAGTTCATTTGCCTTGGGCAAGTCACTGGGTCTCAATTCCATCATCCCTACACCCAGATAATAACACACAGCAAGCAGAAATGCAGTGAGGTGGCCAGCACAGACTCCGGAACGTGTGAGGCCTCTGGCTCCTAATGGTTGAAAGCACAGAAAGCCTCCTCCAGAGTATGGCCCCCCGCAGCGCGAGCCTCTGCCTTTCGCACAACCCCCACACAACCCAGAATTTGTAGGCGTGAACACAATGTCAGCAAGGTAGGGGGCTGAGGTTAAAATTCTGCATGACTGTCAGGAATACAAAATAACTGACCGTCTTTTCAGTAGGGGCTGTCTCTGGTGACAGGGAGTTGAATTTTTCTTATGTGTGGCCCTCTGTTCTTGGTTTGTGAATGTAGAAGGAAGAATAAAATATTTACCTTTTCCAAAGCCTCTCTGTCAAGCAGTTCTTGCACAGCTAGCAGCTTGATGCTGTAAGAAAAAAATCAAAACCACACTTGAAAAACAAATCATTTCGTGTCACCAAGGATCATCAAACAAGTCGCAAGAACAAAAGGCTGAAATTTCATCCTGCATTTCTATGTCACCTGGCATCTTAAGGTGATCTTTTGTTTAAATCAAAATGACTGTTTTGAAAGTATTTAAAATGTTTCTACATTTGAAAGTAATTTTTACCATATGATCCAGCAATTTCAGTTTTAAGTATATTCCCAAAAGAACTGAAAGCAGGAACTCGAATAGGTAATTGCACACCAATGTTCACAGCAGCATTATTCACAATAGCCAAAAGGTAGAAATAACATAGATGTCTACCAACAGATGAATGAATAAGCAAAATGGAGTACATACTTTTAATGGACTATATTACATACCCTTAACAAAGAACATTCTGATACATGCCACACCGCAGATGAACCTTGGAGACATGCTAAGTGAGATAAGCCAGTCACAAAAGACAAAAACTATACAATCTCACTTACATGAGGTATCTTACGAGTAGTCAAATTCACACAGGCAGAAAGTAGAATTGTGAGGGGCATCTGAACCACAGCGATTCCATCTTGAATAGGGGCTGGGTAAAATAAGGCCAAGACCTACTGGGCTGTGTTCCTAGGAGGTTAGGCATTAAGTCACAGGATGAGATAGGAGGTCGGCACAAGACTCAGGTCCTAAAGATCTTGCTGATAAAAGAGGGTGTGGCAAACAGGCTGACCAAAACCCACCAAAACCAAGATGGCCACAAAAGTGACCTCTGGTCGCTCTCACTGCTCATTACATGCTAATTATAATGCATTAGTGCTAAAAGACATGCCCACCAGCACCATGACAGTTTACAGGTGCCATGGCAACATCACGAAGTTACCCTATAGCGTCTAAAAAGCGGAGGAACTCTCAGTTCTGGGAATTGCCCACCCCTTTCCTTGTTTAGCATATAATAAATAAATAACCATAAAAATAGCTAGCCATTCTTTTTTTTCTTTTTTGAGACAGTCTCACTCTGTCACCCAGGCTGAAATGCAGTGGCATGATCTTGGCTCGCTGCAACCTTCACCTCCTGAGTTCAAGCCATTCTCCTGCCTCAGCCTCCCGAGGATCTGGTTTTACAGGCGTGCGCCGCTACATCCGGCTAATTTTTGTATTTTTAGTAGAGACTGGGTTTCACCATGTTGGTCAGGTGGGTCTTGAACTCCCGGCCTCAAGTGATCCACCCACCTAGGCCTCCCAGAGTTTTGGGATTACAGGTGTGAGCCACTGCACTTAACCTTAGCCAGCCATTCTTTATTCCTTTACTCTACCATAAACTTGCTTTCACTTTATAGATTTGCCCCAAATTTTTTTGCACAAGGTCCAAGAACCCTCTTTTGGGGTCTGCATTGGGACCCCTTTGCAGTAACAGAATGGTGCTTACCAGGGACTGAGGGAGAAAGAGAATGGAGAGGTATTGTATTCACTTTGGGATAAAGAAGAAGTTCTAGAGGGCCAACGCAGTGGCTCATGCCTGTAATCCCAGCACTTTGGGAGGCCAAGGTAGGAGGATTGCTTGAGCTCAGGAGGTCAGGAGCAGCCTGGACAACATCACAACGTGTCCGGAATTGGTGGGTTCTTGGTCTGACTGACTTCAACAATGAAGCCGCAGACCCTCGCGGTGAGTGTTACAGTTCTTAAAGACGGTGTGTCCTGAGTTTGTTCCTTCTGATGTTTGGACGTGTCCGGAGTTTCTTCCTTCTGATGGGTTCGTGGTTTCACTGACTTCAGGTGTGAAGCTGCAGACCTTGGCGGTGAGCATTACAGTTCATAAAGGCGGCACATCTGGAGTTGTTTGTTCCTGCTCGTGGGTTCATTGTCTGACTGACTTCCAGAGTGAAGCTACAGACCCTCACAGTCAGTGTTTCAGCAGCACAGACCCAAAGACCCAAAGAGTGAGCAGCAGCAAGATTTATTGCGAGGAGTAAGAGAGGAGCAAAACAACAAAGCTTCCACAGCGAGGAGGGGGACCCCAATGGGTTGCTACTTGCTAGCGCGGGGGTGGCCTTCTTTTATTCCCTTATCTGGCCCCACCCACATCCTGCTGATTGGCCCATTTTACAAAGAGCTGATTGGTTCGTTTTACAGAGAGCGCATTGATCCATTTTGACAGAGTGCTGATTGGTGCATTTACAAACCTTTAGCTAGACACAGTACTGATTGGTGCATTTTTACAGGGTGCTGATTGGTGCATTTACAAACCTTTAGCTAGACACAGAGTGCTGATTGGTGTGTTTACAATCCTTTAGCTAAACAGAAAAGTTCTCCAAGTCCCCACCCAATTAGCTAGACACAGAGCACTGATTGGTCCGTTTTGACAGAGTACTGACTGGTGCATTTACAATCCTTTAGCTAGACAAAAAAGTTCTCCAAGCCCCCACCTGTCCCAGAAGCCCAGCCGGCTTCACCTCTCACTGGTACTCGCCAAACGGGACTTTGCCACACCTGGGCACTGCGGCAGCCCAGAAGGAGCTCATCGCAGGCAATCAAGAGAAAAAAAGCAGAAGCGAGAAAGAGAGGCCTGCTATCGTGGCCAACTAACCTGCGAAGAGGGAACGGCAGTCCAGGCACGGGATTCAGCCTCCGGTCAAGCCCAGCGGAGGCTCCGATCAAGCCCAGCAGGGCTTGCTGAGCCCGCGCTCACCTGAAAACCGTGGGGAGCCCAGCGCGCAGTCCCAGCTCCCGCCCGCGCCTCTCTCTTCACACTTCCCCTCGAGCAGAGGGAGTAGACTCCGGCCTCGGCCAGCCCCAGAGAGGGGCCCTCATAGCGCAGTGGCGGGCCGAATGGCTCCTCGAGCGCGGCCAGAGCTGACGCCGAGGCAGAGGAGGCGCCGAGAGCGAGCAAGGGCTGCTTGCACGTTGTCACCTCTCAACAAGACCTCATCTCTACTAAAAATACAAAAAATTAGCCTGGTGTGGTGGTCCATGCCTGTGACCCCAGCTACTCGGGAGGCTGAGGTAGGAGAATCTCTTGAGCCTGGGAGGTGGAGGCTTGCAGTGAGCAGAGATCACGCCACTGCACTCCAGACTGGGTGACACAGCGAGACTCTGTCTCAAAAAAAAAAAAAAAGTTCTAGAGACAATGAATGGTGCTGATTATACAACGTAAATGTACTTTATGCCATGCCACTGAATTGTACACTTAAAAAGGATTAAAATGCTAAATTTTATTTATAAACATTTTGCCATAAAAAATTATAAAACTATCTGATAGCTACTTACTGTGAGGAATTTGAATACATTCAGAAGAATATAAAGAAAAACAGTCACCCAAATAGCTAAAGCCATCACTTGTAAAGGGACCCTGCTCAGCCACTCATTTGTTTTCCAAACATTGACAGCGCCCTACTGTGTGCAAGTGACCAAGGATCCATGATTGCTATGGCACTCCCTGCCTGGAAGGCACTCACAGCCAGTCCAGAATATGATGTACTGTATGCCAAATGGGCACACAGAGATGCAGAGAGGAACCGGGCCCAGCCGAGGCCAGAGGATTCCTGGAGGGACCAGGTTAGCTTTGTCAGGGAAGGAGAGCTGGGAAAAAAAGCGATCACAGAGGAGGTCTATAGAGGCACCAAGAGGAGAGATGACTTGCTGGTTTCCAGTGCAGGTGCCTGAACTGAGGCTACAGCCAGCAACCAAGGTGACAGGATTGAGAAATGCATGCAGGTTGACAGGGGAGGTATTTTCCCCTTTTTGACATGTTGCTTTTGAAGTGTTCATGGACACAATGAGCAGGTGGTCAATGCTGTGGGGGAGGCCTGGGCTGGAGGCTGTGGAGGAGGCCTGGGCTGGAGGGTGTGGGGGAGGCCTGGGCTGGAGGCTGTGGAGGAGGCCTGGGCTGGAGGCTGTGGGGAAAACCTGTGCTGGAGGTTGTGGAGGAGGCCTGGGCTGGAGGCTGTGGGGGAAACCTGTGCTGGAGGCTGTGGGGGAGGCCTGTGCTAGAGGCTGTGGGGAGGCCTGTGCTAGAGGCTGTGGGGGAGGCCTGTGCTAGAGGCTGTGGGGAGGCCTGTGCTGGAGGCTGTGGGGGAGGCCTGTGCTAGAGGCTGTGGGGAGGCCTGTGCTAGAGGCTGTGGGGGAGGCCTGTGCTAGAGGCTGTGGGGGAAACCTGTGCTGGAGGCTGTGGGGGAGGTCTGTGCTAGAGGCTGTGGGGAGGCCTGTGCTGGAGGCTGTGGGGGAGGCCTGTGCTAAAGGCTGTGGGGGAGGCCTGTGCTGGAGGCTGTGGGGGAGGCCTGGGCTGGAGGCTGTGGGGGAAACCTATGCTGGAGGCTGTGGGGGAGGCCTGGGCTACAGGCTGTGGGGGAGGCCTGGGCTGAAGGCTGTGGGGGAAACCTGGGCTGGAGGCTGTGGGGGAGGCCTGGGCTGGACTCAGCACACAGTAAAAGCATGAGAGCTCCAAGGAGCTGTTTAGGGAGTGGGTCAGCTGTGGATGGTGTCACAACACTCCCTGCCCACCCAGCTAATGTGTGAATGCTCACTGGTCATTTCCTCCCCACCTCCAGCAACCTGCACAGGTTCTACAGAATAGAAATAGGCCCACTGTGAAACACATGCCTCCCTCCAAAGGGATTAGACAACTTTTTCTTTTTCTTTTGAGACAGGGTCTTACTTTGTCACCCAGGCTGGAGTACCCTGGCACCATCTTGGTTCACTGCAGCTCTGACCTCCAGGGTTCAAGCGATTGTCCTGCCTCAGCCTTCCAAGCAGCTCGGACTACAGGCGCATGCCACCACACCAGGCTAATTTTTGTATTTTTAGTAGAGATGGGATTTTGCCATGGTGCCCAGGCTGGTCTCGAACTCCTGAGCTCAAGCGATTTGCCTGCCTCAGCTTCCCACAGTACTAGGATTACAGGTGTGAGCCACCATATCTGGTCAGAATTAGGCAATTTAAAAAATTCACCTTAATTTATAGAATTATTCATACCCTTTGTACAATAAGCAAACACTGTCTCACCAAATGCAATCGCTAATTTAAAAGCAGCTTCAAGAAGTGTAATAAAAATTTTCACGGCTTATAAGAAACCACCACCACCAACAACAAATCAGGCCGGGCATGGTGGCTCACACCTGTAATTCCAGCATTTTGGGAGAACAAGGCGGGTAGACCATTTGAGGTCAGGACTTCGAGACTGGCCTGGCCAACATGGTGAAACCCTGTCTCTACTAAAAATACAAAAATTAGCCAGGCTTGGTGGTGGGCGCCTGTAATCCCAGCTACTCAGGAGGCTGAGGTGGGAGAGTTGCTTGAGCCCGGGAAGCAGAGGGTGCAGCGAGCTGAGATCATGCCAGGCACTCCGGCCTGGGTGACAGAGCGAGACTCCGTCTCAAAAAACAAAACAAAACAACCCACCAAAAAAACAAAACAAACAACAAATTAGCAAACATCCAGGCTAATGGACAGCAGTATGGGCATTTTCTCTGCTCCAACCCCATTGGCTTTTGTTTCATCTCTTAGGCAGGTTTGTTTTTGCTGTTTCTCTGGCTTGGAGGGGTCTTCCCCAGGATCTTTCCAACACCATCTGTCTCATCCCCTCATTCCAGTCTTACTGGGAATGTCATCTCCTCCAAGCAACCATCCCTGGACACCCGAGTTAAACCAGCATCCCAGGTCACAATATGTTATTTTCTTCAGTGGTCTTTGTGCTACCTTGAAGCATGAGTTTATTGGGGTGCTTTTGTCTGTCTCCTCCCAACAAGCATGGAAGCTCCTTGAGGCTGAGGACTGAGACATTCTTGCTCATAATTACATTTGTGGTGTCTACAACTGGCACATGGAAAGCGCTCAAGGAATTTATTTGCTGACCAGGCCTGGAGGCCTTCAGGCCAAGCTGCTATCATAGCTCACACATTCCAGCCTGAATGGGTAATAGCAAAGGCCATGCCTTGGTTTCTCCTTCTGAAAAGAATGTCTCAAACAAGATGGCTGGGTGGATCCTCCCTTGGTGAAAGGTGCTACGTGAATTATGTAACTGACTGTCATTCATGAAATATGCCTGGTGGCAGGTCAAGGCCATTGGCCACTCCTCAGCACATTCTGATTCCCACTGTGCAAATCTAGATTCCAGGTCACCAATTTGGACAGCAACTTACATGCTAAGTTAGGACTATCCAGTTGTAGCTCAAATTTCAGAAGCCTAATCTGCCTCTGAAATAACCATGATAAATATTTACACTGGAGGGACTTTTCAAATAGTCTCCCATTCCTGCCCCTTTTATGGTCATGAAGTCCAATTTAGTATCAGGCATCAGATGGCAACAGTTTAGAGAAAAGGTCTCAACACTGTTAAAATATTCAGCTCTATTTTTCTCCCTACTATTCACTAAGATACTACAATCAGCCACAGAACAAGATTTGAAAACCAACAATTTCAGGCTCTGACATGAAAATGACATTAAAATAACTTCAGCTGACTCTGATTTAAGTCAAAACCTGAAGGATACCACGTCCTGCTCTCATCACTTACTGTCCTCTAGAACACACCTGGCACAGGCCTGGCATGCACAGTGCTACCCTCCAACCCCCAGCCTCCACAGAACTCTCCCCCACTGAACTTAGATTCAGCTTCCAAATCCTTCTCAACAGTCCAGTGAGCCACAACCAATCTACTGAAATTGGCATATGAGATAAAAACCCATTTATTATCTGCTCTAAAACCAATACCAATAGTGGGAGGGGCAAAAACAAACAAACAAAAACCAGAGACATTCCTACACTACTAAAACCCAGCAAGGGCCGGTGTGGTATCACGCCTGTAATCCCAGCACTTCGGGAGGCCGAGGCGGGCGGATCATGAGGTCAGGAGATCGAGACCATCCTGGCTAACACGGTGAAACCCCGTCTCTTCTACCAATATAAAAAATTAGCTGGGTGTGGTGGCAGGTGCCTGTAGTCCCAGCTACTTGGGAGGCTGAGACAGGAGAATTGCTTGAACCTGGGAGGCGGAGGTTGCAGTGAGCCAAGATTGTGCCACTGAACTCCAGCCTAGGTGACAGAGCAAGACTCCATCTCAAAACAAAAACAAAAACAAAAACAAAAAACAAAAAATCCCCAGCAACATAAATGGGATAGTTTTAGGGGCAGGGGGAGAGAAGATGATAAGACACTCAGATCTACATAGTTTGTGTTTCAAAATGAGAGCAATGCATATTAATATTAAGAAGCTACTGCTAGAGCTGTTCATAACTTTGGATTTCTTCAGAAAGCTGTTTTGTCCTCCTGAGAGTTGCAGTCCTTAAGGGTATTCTGAGATGCTTCCTGTTATATAACTGTCCTGATTTTATTTCTAACCTTATTGGAAACCCTTCCAATTTATGGTATTTATTTCACTATTTATGATATCAGATTCTTCTAGTATATCAGATACTCCCTGGGAGGAAATTTCAGACATATGAAGGAGCAATAAGCCCATGTACGAAATCCTCCACTTGACACCATCTAACTTTTTGCCCTGAAAGGGAATCTGATATCTCACATTTTCTTTTTTTTTTTTTTTGAGACGGAGTCTCGCTCTGTCGCCCAGGCTGGAGTGCAGTGGCCGGATCTCCGCTCACTGCAAGCTCCGCCTCCTGGGTTTAGGCCATTCTCCTGCCTCAGCCTCCCGAGTAGCTGGGACTACAGGTGCCCGCCACCTCGCCCGGCTAGTTTTTTGTATGTTTTAATAGAGACGGGGTTTCACCGTGTTAGCCAAGATGGTCTTGATCTCCTGACCTCGTGATCCGCCCGTCTCGGCCTCCCAAAGTGCTGGGATTACAGGCTTAAGCCACCGTGCCCAGCCCTCATATTTTCAATTCTGCCCCTTCCTCCCTCCTTTCTTCTGCGATTCCACAAACTTATACTGAATACCTCCTGTATTTCAGAAACTGGCATGTGTCTGGGGGACAAGATGAACACACAGTTCCTGCCCTCCACAAGGGCCCACAGGGGTTAGAAAGCTGCTTCAGCGTATGTCCGAGGAAGAGGGAAGTGTCTCCCTGAGGCTCTCCTGGGTTCCAACATGGACCAGTAGAGCCGGGCCTAAGAGGTTCTGTCTCTTAGCAGCCTGGAGCTTGGTCCTCATACTCTGAGAACAGCCGAGCCCCAAGGAGATGAAAGCTGCAATTAACTATAATTTCTTTTTCTGTACCTTACATTGAGAAGAGTGGCAAATCACACAAAAGCAGCTGATAGCGGTGATTTATTTAGATAAATGACAGCTTGAAGGGCAAGTTCTGAAGTCAGGATGAGCAACACTTAGAAAGACCTAGAATGCATGCAATTAAGATCTATAATGGGATTAAAGAGGGTGATGGGGAAAGTGCCAGGCAGACACTGACAGCACAGAAAACAGGCGGCAGCACTGAGGAGACAGAAGCCAGAGGGCACCCCTGCAGTCCAGGATGGCATGGGACACAGACCGCATGTGCTTTGATGGCCCCCAGAAAGACAGATATGGGATAACTCCATGGATGCTTCAAAAGCACTTGAAGGATAAACTCAACTATAGAGACACTCATGCTTCCAGAATAGATGATAACCTAAAGGATACTAGAGTCAGGATTCACCCTGGCTCCCTTTCTCTGAGGATTCTGGCACTTTGAGTTCCCATTGCATTTATTAAATGACATAGTATAGTCCATGAGACACAGCAGTATGTAACAGGTAGAGAATGAATGCTATATGATGGATCCATTCATTCACTGTATGGATAAAAGATCTAAGGTTATGCACTATGCACCAGGCACTCCTGGGTGCTAGGGACATACTGACGAGCAAAAGCAGCCTCTGCCCCTAGACATCTGAGTCTAATGGAGGAACCAGGTAAGTGCATCAGCCGCGTGATGGGCACTCTCAGGAGGCAAACACATGGTGCCATGTGTCTGCTGGAAGGGCATGCACAAAGCTGGGAGGCTTTCTGGGGAGTGGCCTGTCAGCTGACACCTTCGGGCCTGCACAGCAGAGCGGAGGACGGGAGTGTTCCACGTAGGGTGGCAGGAACAGCAAGAGCAAAGGAACGAGGGGCCAGAGTGAGCATGGCCTGCTCAGGGACTGCATGCCGACCAGGGACATGGGGAGGTGGGGCTGAAGGTGGGAGGTAGGAATTCAAGGATTATTCTGCAGAAACAGGTGGGGCTGGCCCTGCTGAGAGGGTTTGTCAAGTCACATCAAGGAGTCTGGCAAGGAGTAGTCACAAATAATTTAGGGCAGTGATGTGGTAGAGGTCTGGGGGCACAGAAAGTAACTAATAAAAATATGGCCATGTTGTGGAGAATGGATGAGGATGGGGTGGGGGTGGCAACGCTGGAGGTGGAGAGACCCAGGACGGGTCCAGGTAAGAGATGAAGGTGGCCTGTGCAGGCAACTAGCACTGGGCTAATTCTACACAAGTGAGCAGCTGGTAGGGCCCGATGAATGAACGGATGACGGGAACAAGAAAGAAACATCACCCCAGTTTCCACCTTGTGAAACTGGGTGCTGAAGGGACCATCTACTTAGGGAGCCAAGGAGGGCTGAAGATGCGAGTCTCGTCTTGGACACACTCGGTTTCGGGGCTTTAGGACCTCCGAGTGGAGTTTGAGGAGGTAACTGGCTGCACCTCAGCAAGTCCTGGGCTATAGATTTGGACATCAGGAGCGGGAGGATGGTGACGAAGGGGAAAGACCATCTAGGAGGCTGTAAGGACAGAGAAGACGGTCCAGGATAGGCACCCAAGGGCCATCAACATTCAACAGCTGGAAGGAGGAATGGGCGGCTGTTATGGAAGCAGCAAACGGACTATCAGGAAGGTAGAAGGGGAACCTGGAGCGCACGGCCGGCAGCCATGGGGAGAGAGTGCTGCAAGAGGGGCGGGAGCCAGTTGTTCAGAATTTACAGAATGCCAGGCAAGCAAAGGCTGGGGGCATTGGAGAGAGCAGCTGCAGGGAGTGGTGCAGATGCCAGGTTTCAGAGGGTGAGAAGTGGACAGAAATGAAGGTGAAATGACGACATTAAAATCTAGGTACAAGATGTTGGATGGCTTCTCACAGCAGGATTTTCCAAGAAGAAAAACTCAAAGCCAGCAGGTATTTAGCCTTATCCAAGTGAAGGCAATTATTAGAGCAAAAACAGTCCCTCTAAAAGCTGTGCATTCACATTCTCTCTCTCTCTCTCTTTCCCCCATGCCTTCCCTCCCTCCCCAAATGATAGAGTCACGGGACCCAGTTTTTCTCTCAGAGCATAATCACCATTTGCAGGATATGGAAGAAAACGAAATGTCCTGAAAGTTGTAAATGATGCCTGGGCTAGTTTTATTTTATAATATAATACTTCCACACCCTCCTCTGCAAGAAAAAGAGAGAAAAATGTGAAGACTCTAAATTGAAGAGCCCACACCAAACCCCAGTGCCTCCAGCAATGCTGGCAACACAGACCCTGTACCTGATGTATCAGCCCACACTGTCTCTTGGACTGTACAGCAAATGTTAGGGAAGGGGTTTCCACACGTGCTTTTAGAGGAGGGGTTCAGCAGCATAAACCTGGGGAGAGAGGCGCTCTCCAGGCAGCCTTTCAGTAAGGGAGACAGGAGGCCCAAGAGGAGAACATGGAGTGAAGGCGTAATCACAGCCAGGGTTCAGAGGCCAGGGGCAATGGCCACTCTCTACTCACATGTCCCTGTGACAAACCTATTAATCAATGTTCATCTTTAATAACAGCCCTAGTCATAAAACTAAGAACAGTCCCCTTTCATTTCTAAGTCCCAGATGTAACCCAAGGAACCTCCCTAATGCCTAGCACACTTCTCCTCACATGACAAAAACTAGACCCTATCTTGATTATGTTTCAAATTCTGCCATCAATAAACACGAATATCCTCTTATCTATCACAATCCTATCTATTATTGTAGGCGGTTGAGGAGGACTTAATCAAACACAATTGTGTAAAATCCTGGCAGGCCTGGCCCCACCTGTGTCTGCAGAACAACTTTTTCTTTCATTCACATCACTGATTTGATTTTCCATAGCTTTTTTCTTTTTTTTTTGAGATGGAATCTCACTCTATTGCCCAGGCTGGAGAGCAGTGGCACAATCTCAGTTCACTGCAACCTCTGCCTTCCAGGTTCAGGTGATTCTCCTGCCTCAGCCTCCTGAGTAGCTGGGACTACAGGTGTGTGCCACCACTCCTGGCTAATTTTGTATTTTTGGTAGAGATGGGATTTCACCATGTTGGCCAAACTGGTCTTGAAGTTCTGACCTCATGTAATCCTCCTGTCTCGACCTCCCAAAGTGCTGAAATTACAGGCATGAGCCACCATGCCTGGCCTGTATTTGTTTTATGTGGGGTGGAGTTACTTAAGAAATTTCATGAAAGTCAGATTCACAAATGGCATCAATCCAGATGTCTGAACACACCTCCTTTCCCTTTCAAGCAAAGTTCCAGGTTAACTTCTGAGGAAATTAATGAAGGAATCCCCCCACCCTTCTTTAACAGAGATGGGATCTCACTGTGTTGCCCAGGGTGGTCTCCAACTCTTGGGCTCAAGCGATCCTCCCATCTCAGCCTCCCAAAGTGCTGCAATTAGGCCAGGTGTGGTGGCTCAAGCCTGTAATTCCATCACTTTGGGAGGCTGAGGCAGGTGGATTACCTGAGGTCAGGAGTTTGAGACCAGTCTAACCAACAAGGTGAAACCCCCTCTCTACTAAAAATACAAAAATTTAGCTGGGCATGGTGGCATGTACCTGTAATCTCAGCTACTTGGGAGCCTGAGGCAGAAGAATCACTTGAACCTGGGAGGCGGAGGTTGCAGTGAGCCAAGATTGCACCATTGCACTCCAGCCTGGGCAACAAGAGCAAAACTCCGTCTCAAAGAAACAAAAAACAAACCCCCAAAAAACCAAAGTGCTGGGATTACAGGTGTGAGCCACTGTGCCCGGCCAAGAATCTCTTGTCTCTTGTTTTTATCACCAAATTTTAGAAGACATCATGGGGGTCACTTGCAGGCCTGTTTTCCCCCATGCTTACTTTCCTCCTCTATTGGCTCAGAGCTGAGGAAACACAGGGGCCATCAGCATCTGCACACCAGTGGACACGCCCAGGAGGAGGGACAGGCTCTGGAGAAGGAGCTGCTTTTCCTAAATACGTCCCTGACAGCGTTGCATCCTGTAACTGCCAAGACACCCTTCCTCGCCAAAGACAAGTGCGGGATTAGGATGTCAGCACAGAACAATCTCCATGGAATTTAACTTGGGCAGTAACTGTTCTTAGCAGGTTTAAAAGAATTAGTCTGCAAAACAATCTGGGCACTTCTTTGAGGACACTGCCCACGTTTTTTGTTCCATTCAGGTTTCCAACTGCTTGAATCAATTACAGTATATTCTATTTTTAAAGAAAATTATCCAATCCATTCAGATTTTCAAATTTTGAGCATAAAAGTATACAAGTAATCACTTTAAACTTAATAACCACCTCTGCATCTGCTTCTGGCCACCCCCCGTTCCGTTCTTTAAGATGGGTAGATATTTTTTCTCATTTTGAAAATTAGATCTGTGAGAAATCAGTCTACTTTGTTGGTCTCCTGAAAAATTAGCACCAGGATTTATCAATTGTACCATTCTTTTTCTAATGAAGGTTCACGTTTATCTTAATTCCTTTCTCCAATTTCCCATTGTTTTCTTTGGTTTCTCTGTCGCTTTCTTTTGTTTAAATGATTTATTATATATATAAAGCCATACTTTTTTCTCTAAGTATGTATTTATCCTTGTTTCAAGTTTCATTATGCAGTCTTCTGTTACTTTCTATGTAGTCTACAGTTGTAGCGTTGACCTCTTATTGGATACAATGGTTATTTGAATTGTGTTCTTCTATCTCTAAGTAGTTTGGTTTTAAATTTTATTTTCTATCGTTCTAGTGCACTCTTGTTAGGGGAAGCCCCCTGTGTATTTATTTGCTGATTAGTAAAGTGTACTGATACTCTTTGGGGTCTACTTTGTGCTGCGTTCACGTTTCCATTTCCCAAGCATTTGAGTAGTTCCCGAACATGTTTTTGGATCTATCAGTGTTCATTTTAAGTTTTTCATATTAATGTAGGAAGCAAGAGTCAGTTCAAGCTGCACTGCCTACTGGCTGCAGGGTCTTAAGAAACCTGAAGAACTCAGCAGCAGGTGGGAAGAGAAAGAGACTGGCGCTCGCTTCTGTGGCCGGGAGCAGAGGTGACTAAGGTAAAGTACTTAGCACACTGCTTCGCTCATAAGCCTCTCTAAATGGAGGCTATTAGTACTCATCATTCAGAGCCTTTCTTTAGCCACTAACACTTCTCGAGGATTAGAATAAAGACTGAAACAACCTTTTCTTGATACCATCCTATTTCGGACCAGCAGCATCACAACCCTTATCTCCCCTTCCCTCTTTGATCTTCGTTAGCAATACTCTAAGGTTTAGATCCAGAAGACAGGCATTTTGTTGTCTTTCCATTACATAGCTTATTCTAAGAACCATTTTTGACATTTGTATTTGTTTCCTAATCAGACTTATAACAATAATTTAAACTGCTCCCTAGTTTTATGGAATCTGGTGCTTACGTTACCTACTCTTGAGCTCTGTTTTAACTCTTGAGCATCTATGACATGTCTTTAAAGTGAATTTTAAAGAAAGGAGCATGTTTGTATACTTCCCTAAGCCCCTGCATGTTTGAGAATGTCTTTCTGATTGGCTTCACAGACAAAAGGCAACTCAGCTGAACATAAAATTGTTTGGGTTGCAATGTAACCCCCAAATTTTGTAGAAGGTTCACAAACTTACTTGATAATCGAAGAACTTTTAACACTTCAGATTCTCAGGCTCCACACGTAGGCTGGTGTTATGGGGCCTGGGAATAGAGCCAAATTTTTGTTTTTTTTTAATTCCCAGATGTTTTAATCTTCTGACAGGTTCCGTAAACACAGTCCCTTTGTTATACAGAACAAGTCTGAAGTCGACTTAATTTTTGTTACTTTTTTCTCTGTTTGGATGAAATGCTTGTTCCCTTCTCTTATCCTTGTTATTCTTTATTATTCCCAGGGTATGCTCAGATGTGGCTGTCTCTTTCTGAGTTTGTTCAGAATGTGGTTGAGTGAGCCCTTTGATACTCACGCACAGTTCCTCGTGAGCACGGGGTTTCCTTCCATCACGGTTTGGATGACGGATCACTGATTTCAATAATCACCAACGCCAAAAATCTGAATGTGGGTGGTCAGTTCCATCTTCCACATGGATAACCTTGTCTCTTGTTCTTCTTTTCTTTTCTCATATTTTCCAGAACCTTTCTCGACTTTTTCCCCCCTGACTCATATCACTAATTTGATTTTCCATGGCATTTGTGTTGTTTTCTGTGGCTGTCCTAACAAATTATCACAAACTTGGTGACTTAACACAACAGAAGGTCATTCCCTCAGTTCTGGAGGCCAGAAGTCTCAGGCTCACTGGGCTGAAACCAAGCTATCGGAACAACAGCGCTCCCTCTGGAGGCTCGAGAGGACAGCCTATTTTTTTTGTCCCTGGTGGCTGCCTGCATTCCTTGTTTGTGGCCTCGTCACTCCAGTCTGTCACCATGGTCACGTCTCCTTCTCTCCTAACATCACATCTCCTTCTTCCTGTCTCTTACAAGGACACTTGTGATTGCACTTAGGCCCACACAGATGACCCAGTATAAACCCCCCTACCTCTCAAGATACTTAATTTAATCAAATCTGCAAAACTTTTTTTTTTTCCCCCCATATGAGGTAACATTCACAAGTGCCAAGGATTAGGGTATGGAAAACTTTTTGAGGCCATTATTCAGTTTACTATACATGAGTACTTTTCTATACTCTTGCTAATTTGGATTTTAGTTCTGCTATTGGATCCTTAAAACCTTTCCTTACTGAATCCATCTCCTTGCTTTTCCCTTTCTGTTGTTTTTCCATGTCAAATATCCTTTCTTCACGTTTTACTGTTCCTGTCCCAGGGAGACCATATCCTTTTGCTGTATACTGAGGATGCCACACATTTCCCCAAAACTATCTTCTGGATTCTGCTGTAGATGGTTTTTCAAAATAAAAACTCCATCTCAATGTACAGAAGCTCTTGCTTTTCCCTTGTTCTGCAGGGCTTTTCCACAGCCTTTTTTTAGTCTTTATGCATCCTTAAACAAGGAAACATTTGTCCAGCTATTATGACTGGACTGACTGTCGGCCCATTTTCTACCTACCTGTGTAAAGGATCGATCTCTCCTTCTCATACCCACCTTGGGAAGGGACAGAGAAAGAGCTCAGCTTCCAGTCAACTTGAAACCTTTCACTCCACTGAGATCCCACTGAACAGGGGTGAGGATGAACAGTAAAAATCAGGCTGGCTGCTGACCAAACACTAGGAAACACTTCCACATACAACCTTTTTTTCCCAGCAGCAAACTGCCTATTTAATGCCACTTTTTAAAAAGCTGAAACATTTAACCTAATTTAGATCTGAGGCCCCACAGGAAAGTCCATTAGAAAGTTAATGGCTTGGCTTAACTGCAGGAGATAAAACTACAGTAGACTAGGCAATTTTATTCCTGGAAAATTTGGAAGAAAAGGCAGGGGAACAGACTGAAATGTACAAAGAAGCAATGAAGAGGAGAAAGAGGATTCAGTTGAAAGTGTTTTCCAGGTGTCAGTACCCTGCTAAGCCTTGATTATATTATTTTTACTTACATCTGCAAGTTTCTCCTTGCAGACGTAGTTGTAACAAACTGCAGATTCTAAAGTTAAACTAAGTATTCAAGGACTGACTGTATGATTTGTACGCTACAATATTAACTTTTCAACCTTCTCCCCTGACCCTTGGCTTTTGGGATATCTTAATCCTTAACTGAAGAGGCAGGGATTTCGATTTCTACTGTACAGCTTCAGAGCAATGAAGTGGCTTATTCAGGGTCCACACAGGGATAAGCCCAAACTTGTATGATTTAAAAGCATGCACTACTTTTTATTCATTCAACCAATATTTACTAAGCATCTACTATGTTCCCGGCATAGTTCTCAACACCAGAGATAGGGCAAGGAACAAAACAGAATCTTGACTCTGACAAAGCTTACATTCTAATGAGGGGTAGGGAGTGGTGGCCTGCAGGTCAGTGTTTAACCACTAGCTCTAGGGGTGGGGGATGCAGAGGAGTAGCCGCATTTGCCAGTTTCTGTGGTGTCTTCCTTACTCCCACCAAGGCCCATTTCAAGTCACCAATCTGGTGTGACTCAATGCGGAGCTGGGAAGAGATGCGCACAAAAGGCTCCCGAGAGCCCTTGCACACCAGCTCCACCCAGCATGCATTAGTGAGGAGGTGCTGAGGTCCGGGTGTCAATATCCCCTCTTCCCCTCAATTTCTGTGTTAAAATTTATTTCTTATTATTGACTTTTATTTATTTATTTTTTGAGACAGTCTCACTCTGTCGCCCACGTTGGAGTGCAGTAGCATGATCTTGGGTCACTGCAACCTCTGCCTCCTAGGTTCAAGCGATTCTCCTGCCTCAGTCTCCCAAGTAGCTAGGATTACAGGCGCCCGCCACCACACCTGGCTACTTTTTGTATTTTTAATAGAGATGGGGTTTCGCCATGTTGGCCAGGCTGGTCTTGAACTCCTGACCTCAAGTGATCTGCCCGCCTCGGCCTCCCAAAGTGCTGGAATTACAGGTATGAGCCACCTGTGTTGAAATTTAATGACCAGGGTGATGGCATTAGAAGGTGAGGCCTTTGGGAGGTGATTAGGACATGAGGGATTAGTGACTTTATAAAAGAGGCCCCAAGAGGGCTGCTTTGCTTCTTTCACCATGTGGGAACCCCGCTAGAAGACGCCATGTATGAACTAGGAAATGGGCCCTTGCGAGACACTGAATTAGCCGGCGCCTTGATCTTAGACTCACCAGCTTCCAGACTGTGAGAAATACATGTCTTTTGTTTATAAATCACCCAGTATATAGTATTTTGTTATTGTACTCTAAAACCACTAAGACAGGAAGGATCTGCAACAAACATCATATAATTATCACATAATTATATAATGTGTAATATTTCTGTTATATATACAGTTCACCCTTGAACAATACAGGTTTGAAGTGTGTGGGTCTACTTACAGGTGGATTTTCTTCTGCCTCTGCCACCCTGAGATAGCAAGACCAACCCCTCTTCTTCCTTGTCCTCCTCAGCCTACTCAAAACATGGAGACGATGAAGATGAAGACTTTTACGATAATCCACTACACTTAATGACTAGTAAACATGTGTTTTCTTCCTTATGATTCTCTTAATATTTCTTTTCCTTAGCTTACTTTATTTGTAAGAATACAACATACAGTACATATGACATACAAAATACAGGTTAATCGACCATTAGGTTATCAGTAAGGCTTCTGGTCGACAGTAGGCTGGTAGTAGTTACGTTCTGGGGAAGTCAAAAGTTCTATGTGAATTTTCAATTGTGCAGGGCAGGGCGGATTGGCTCCTCTAACCCCCATGTTGTTCAAGGGTTCACTGGATCCTGAATACAATATAAAATAAATTAATGCCACTATATAATGCGTCTAGTGATGATAAATGAATTAAAAATAAAGCCAGGTAAGGGAGCATGAGTGACAGGGAGCACAGGTAAATGTGTGACCAGTGTGCTGTGGGGAGGACACAGAGGACCTGTCCCATAAAAAGGCATTTGATCAGAGATTGGATTTTCTCATCTGTAAAATCAGGATAATGATTGCAGCTATTTAGAAATCATTGAAATGGCATTTATTATAATATATTGCTTCTAGTATATAATAGGTATACCATAAATGACAGTTATTAATATTTATCTGAATTGAAATGGACATGACCTCATACATGATTCTTACCATTTTTAGAACTGATCAGAATATAAAGCTTTCATTCCTCAAAATCACACTGGTATTCTAGCCACTTAAAAAAACAGGATCTAAATGATTGACCCATAACCTGAAAATGTTCCCGTAAAGGTGGAATTGCTGAGTTCAGATTTTATGGTGCCAGGCTGGGACATGCAGTCCTGCAGTGTCCCTGTTATTATTATTAAATAATCTGATTACATTCTTTAACAGTTAGCACTTTAATTCCAGATCAATCCAGGTTCATCCTCCTTAAAGAAGTACAAAGAATATTATAACTTTTCTGGAGCTGACTATACAACACAGTTTTGTTCTCCATCTTCTAAAGCTAAAAGTAGAAAGATACACAGATAATAAGCAAAACATATACCATAGAGCTGGCTCTTAAATACTTTCAAAGCTGTAATATTCATTCAAAATGCAACTTTCTTTATTAAAAGATGACAAGGAACAAAACTCCAAAAGATAAGGTTGTATAAAATGTCGAAAAGAAATTACATATTGGGTTATTTTAAATTGAAAGATGAAACTCTTCCCTCAAAACTGAGAAAACTTACTACCTTGATTATTTAAGAATTCAGTGTAGTTGGCTGGACGTGGTGGCTCACACCTGTAATCGCAACACTTTGGGACGCTGAGGCAGGCTGATTATTTCAGGCCAGGAGTTCTGGACCAGCCTGACCAACATGGTGAAACCCTGTCTCTAATAAAATACAAAAATTAGCCAGTTGTGATGGTGGGCACCTATAATCCCAGCTACTCAGGAGGCTGAGGCTGGAGAATCACTTAAACCTAGGAGGTGGAGGTTGCAGTGAGCCGAGATTGCGCCACTGCACTCTAGCCTGGGCGACAGAGCAAGACTCCATCTCAAAAAAACAAAAGGACTCAGTGTAGTTATACGTTTGTTATGGGCAGAGGGTGAAAGGAGAAGGAGAAAGCATTTTTCTCAGCCTACCATCTGACACACTCTGAACCACAGGCATCGGAGACATTCTAATGTTCTCTGCAGGATATGAGATGGAGTTGATGCCATTAGCTCTGCTTTAGAGATGAGGACAACAGGGCTAAATGAAGCGAAAGAGCAAAATGCCATTTGCCACTGGGGCTCAGGGCTTCTACAGATACCTCTTTCTTTCATCCCAAACTTCCTCCCCAGTGTCACATCCAATTGGCAAGAGATGAAGCTACGGAACTTCCATGAGGTTCTTTTGGTTATTCTTAATCCACGTGGTTATGATGATACAAGTCCAATGTCTCCAAAGCAAGGGGGGCTCTCTGATTGGTACTGTTCACCTCACTAACCCAAGTTAATTGGGTTATAACTAACATCTCCCTAACCCAAGTGAATTGGGGACTTCTCCTTGGAACTTGAGCCTTTCCCTTCTCCCATAATTTTTTTCAACATGATTTCACCCAAGGAGGAGCCATCTGCTCAATAAAATCAGAAAATGCTACAAACATCATCTGAAGGTATTTGTTCCTTCAGGAAAAAGTCATTTTTACCACCCTTCTTCCCAGTTGTTCTTCCTGAATTGTTCTTTGGTTATTTTTTGGCTTTCACTGGAGGAAGTATAAGAAATAACAAGATCAAACTAGTTTTCTGCATCTACTGTGGGGACAGCATCCCCATCCTCCACGACCTCACCTGGTAGCAGAGGGGACTCTAGCTGGGCCTGTTCCCCTCTGTACTTGCAATTTCCTGTGCTCCTCCTCCTGCAACCTGCTCAGACCATGTGGGATGGACTTCCAGGGGCCAATCTTGTCTGATTTTCCTACCTTTCCTTTCCATTCGCTAGCTTCCCCTCAAATACTGTAATCTTCCATGTTTTATGTATCTCTTTATGTGTATCCAAGCCTGTGAGAATGAAGTAGACACACACACTCCCTCTCTCTTTTTCTTTCTTTCTTTCTCTCTCTTTAAATGCATGCTGGCCAACTATCAGATCAGTAATTAGGGGTTTGGGCTGTTTTTGATCCCCACCTCTTTCTTTCTCCTTCCTTCCTTCTTTCCTTCCCTCCTTCCTTCCCTCCCTCCTTCCTTCCTTCCTTCCTTCCTTCCTTCCTTCCTTCCTTCCTTCCTTCCTTCCTTCCTTCCTTCCTTTCTTCCTTCCTTCCCTCCCTCCTTCCCTCCTTCCCTCCGTTCCTCCCTCCCTCCCTCCCTCCCTCCCTTCCTTCCTTCCTTCCTTTCTTCCTTCCTTCATACAGGGTCTTGCTATGTTGCTCAGGCTGGTTTCAAACTCCTGGGCTCAAGCAATCCTCTTGCCTTGGCCTCCCAAAGTCCTGGGATTACAGATGTACACCACCACACCCAGCAAGGTCCCCACGTTTTATATTTTGGAATTCATAGGAAATTCCTTGTTGCTTTTTTTTTTTCCTGTAAAATGTCCACGAGTTTAGGCTTTGCCATCTAGTTGCTCTTTTGTTCCTTAACGTTTAAATTATGAATTTTTTAAACCTACAAGAAAGTTTAGGGCACTATACGGTGAAGATTCATAGACACACTGCCTACATTCCACAATGAGCATTAGCATTATCACACATCTGCCCACCTAATCAGACATCAATCCATCTCATTTTCTAAGATGCATTTCAAAGTATGTTACAATCCAATGGTTTGTTTTTTGATATTTCCCACAAAGGAAAAATAATTTCTCTTATTTTCTGTAGGGAACTTCCTACAGACTTCCAGATACCAACCCGAAACCCCACTTTCTTGCTCTACCTAAAACCCAGTATTAACGCTTCTCCTCCAGTCCTTTCTCCTAGGCTCCAGCCTTAAGCTTTTATTAACCAAATTCCCTCCTCATCTGGACAAAATCGCCATTCTCCCTCCCACCGGTCTACTTCTCTTCCACCTCCTAACGTTCCCATCCTAAGCTTGTCAAGCCATCATGACATGCCTATTTCTAAGGCCCAACTTTACATTTGATCACATGTTTTTAGCAAAAAGAGGGTGATATTTTCACATAGTACAGTAGTCACCCTATATCTGCAGTTTCACTTTTTTATGGTTTAAGTGACCCACAGTCAATCACGGTCCAAAAATATTAAATGGAAAATTCTGGAAATATACAATTCACAATCTCACACTGCACCGCTGTCTCACCAGGGATGTGAACCCTCCCTTTGCTCAGCGTCTTCATCTGCAGATGCTTCCCATCCTTTAGACACTTAGCAGCCTTCCTGTTGTCTCACATCAGCACAAGAACAAGGGTGAGTAAAGTATAAGGTGTTTTGAGAAAGAGAGAGACCATATCCACATAAATTTTATTACAGTCTACTGTTATAATTTTTTTTAGTTTTTTCCTCTTCCTCTTCCCCCTCCTGTTATAATTTTTCTATTTTATTGTTGTTGTTGTTAATCTCTTTCTGTGCCTAACTTATAAGTTAAACTTTACCATAGGTATGTACAGATAGGAAAAAACAGTATATAGGGTTTGGTACATCTGAAGTCTTGGAAGATATCCCCAAGGACAAGGGGGACTATTGCATTCAGTATAAATGAGGCCCCCTCGTGCAACTGAAAACAGAATGATACTGGCTTTGCCCTAGGCTCCTAGGGACCATTACCCGGCTCTTAATAACAACCAGAGTATCTTTCTGCCCAGCCAGGCTTACTGTTGCTGTTCTCAACCACTCATTGCCACCATCTTAAGATCTTCTTGTTTCATTTCTCTGGGAAAGAGTAAGAGTGATTAACTGAACACACAAGAGAAAAAGAAATTTCTGCTTTCAGAGCATACTGAAAATATGCTAGTTAGCTAACACAATACAGGGTCTGTGATTGCAAATTAATACTCCAGCCAAAATTCCTCATCTGGCATTCAGTGCTGACCTTTCACCTCTTAGCAAGGCTTCTCTTCCTTTTAGGCCAAGCGAAATTCACCTCTGGATTTTGTTAGGGCCCATGGCCTCGCTAATCAGCAAAAAGCAATCCCCCCTCTCTCCCTGTAACACTAACCAGCCAGTTAGGTTCTCTGGGCAGGGAAGTGTTTACAATAGCAATTATAAGAGCACATTTCACAGGAATCTTTTGGTTATTTATTTTAAAAGTTATCAGAGGCATTTGAACCAGAGCAACTCCATCTTGAATAGGGGCTGGGTAAAATAAGGCTGAGACCTACTAGGCTGCATTCCCAGGAGGTCAGGCATTCTAAGTCACAGGATAAGATAGGAGGTTGCCCCAAGATACAGGTCATAAAGACCTTGCTGTTAAAACAGGTTTCAGTAAAGAAGCTGGCCCAACTCCACCAAAACCAAGATGGTGATGAAAGTGACCACGGGTCATCCTCACTACTCATTACACACTAATTATAATGCATTAGCATGCTAAAAGACACTCTCACCAGTGCCATGACAGTTTATAAGTAACAGTTAATAGAAAGCTACCCTATGGTCTAAAAAGGGGAGGAACTCTCAGTTCCAGGAATTGCCCACCCCTTTCCTGGAAAACTCATGAATAATCCTCCCCTTGTTTAGCATATAATCAAGAAATAACCATACATATGGGCAACCAGTGGCCCATGCCGCTGCTCTGCCTATGGAGTAGTCATTCTTTATTCCTTTGCTGTCCTAACAAACTTGCTTTCACTCTACTCCATGGACTTGCCCCAAATTCTTTTTTGTGCAAGATCCAAGAACCCACTCTTGGGGTCTGGATCGGGACCCCTTTCCACTAACAAAGCAGTCATTTATAAAGCATATAGTTACTGCAGAAAAGTTTTAAAATACAGAAAAACAGTAAAGGAAACATCAGCCATCATTCTGCTACCTAGGAATTACCATTAAGGTCTTGATATATATCCTTCTAGACCTTTAAAATACGAATGTATACATTTAATAAAATGGGCATCATATTGTATGTGCTGTTGTCTGTTATTTTAAGTTGCCACCAAGTAATGTTATGTTAGTCATTATTATTCATTGACATATGACCTCATGTCATTAAGTATTATTTGACATGATTTTAATGGAGATACATACACATATATAGATACATGCTATAATTTAATAAGTCTTTTTGAACATTTGAACATCAAGGCCATTTCACATTTTTCGCTTTGATGAGAAACTCTGAACTCTCTGCACAACTTTAACTGTTTCAAACAATACCTTCCCAGGAGTGCCAGGTCAAGAGCTGTGTGCATTTTTAAGGTTTGTAGTAACTTTTGCAAAATTGTTTTGCAGATTTAGAATTCCACTAGCAGTTGCACAATCCACTCCCTTGCTCTGGGTAATTTTGAAAATCCTTATCAATCTAATAGGTGGAAAAGGTGTTATTATGCAGTTTACATTTACGTTTACTTGAGCACTAAAGAGACTGAAGATTTTACTAACCATTGCCAATTGTTTCCTCAGAACCAGTGAGCGACAGTGACAGGAGGGCAACAGTTCCAGGGAACTGTCTCCACCCCTGTGAGGCACACGGAAGGGTCCACTGAGCTCAGCAGCCCTGTGCGGCGCAGTCAATCAACAACTTAGCCGAGCTTTGGAACCTCCTCTCTCTTTCCTCTCCTTTGATAATTGGATATACTTCTCTGGATAAACTAGAATACTATGTATGGGATTTTTAGATTCCCAAATCTAACTACTATCAATATGTTGCCCCAAATGTTTTGTGTGGGGGCCCACAAGCTGTAATAAGTATGATTAAAGGCCACTCACTGGAGAGAGAGGGGAAAAAAAGGTATTTGAAAAGATTTACCCATTGGCTCAAAATCATATGGGTAGACTAGACCCAGGAGGAGGTAAGCCTCCCATCCTCTCTTTGTCTTTGGCTGAAAAGGAAGACTTACGCACAGAAGTGTACAAAATGTAAAAGAAGTTAGTTGTATTGGACACATGCCTGCAATCTGCAGGGAGGCCCAGAGATTTTCCAGAAGGGGAGAAGGGTCTCCCAGGGATATTGCAGGCACTTGCCTGCTCTCGCCTCCCACCCAGAAACAGCCCTAACATCAGGGGAAGGGGACCAGCCCTCACTCCCCAAGGATCTAACCACAACACTGCACTCAACAGTGCAGAACAGACTGGCACAAAAAACCCAGGCAGCAACGGACCCAACACATGGTGCCTACAGGCTTTGAGAATGCGAGTGGGCATCCCTTTTCAGGGACAAATGGGCACTTACTCTACATTGAGAGCTTTGGCTGGCTGTGAAATTTCAAGCCTGGTTTCTGGAATCAGCTTCCGGAGGTGTGGGGATCTGGTTGGCCTCTAGATATCTGTGCATCTGCATTACAAAGAGAAAAATGTTCCACCTACCTCTCTAGCAATTAACATCTGCTGCTGGATGTCCATATTGAGAGCTGCAGTTAAAAGGTCGAGCCCCTTAAAAGCAGCAGCAGCAGCCCCAGCCCTGCCAAATCGGCTTTCATTTCCTGGGGAACAGAAGGGTGCATTTAGGGGCTTGATGACCCCGCCTGGCGCCAAGGCGCCCACTGCCCTGGTGCAGCGCTGTGGGGTGCAGAGTCACAGGGAGGGCAGCAGCGGGTGGGCTCGGGTCTGGTTTTCGTTAAGCAACAGCATCTCACCCGTGTCTTCAAAGCTACGGTTCCCAGATGCCACTGCTATGAATTCCAGCTGCTATGCATGAAACCCTATCCTCCAGCCTGCAATTGAGGCCCCTCTGGCCCCTCATAGTCTGCAATTTAAAATACCAAATTCAGAGGGGCCCAGGAGCTCCTCACTGGCTCAGAACCTCATGTACAGATCAGAGTCAAGCCTGGAAAGCTGCCTGGGATCCCAGCAGAAACTGCTGACCCTGTAATACCAAGTGGCTGCATGACAGGGGCCTCTAATTATATCAGCTTGATTCTCCCAGCTCAGGGAATTCCAAAGGCAGTTCTGAGTGGAGTCAACTTCAAAAGCACTTCCAAGAAGGCGGCGGGAAGAAATATCCATTCCTGCTGGGAAGCTCCTGCCTCAATGTCAGCCAGCGCTAGTTAGCTTGCAACAACTGCTGGCTTGTATTTCTGGAGTGAGATAAAGGTTCTCCATGTTTAGTGAACATCACCCGGGAGTGTTCCTAAAACACATGGCTGAGCCCCAGCCCCAGAGTTTCCTACTTAAGTCTGTCTGAAGTAGGGCCTGAGAATTTGCATTTCTAACAAGTTCCCAGGGGAGGCAGATGCCACCAGACTGAATGGGGTATAAGACCAAATTAATGATGCCACTTTGACGAAGACTGCACCACAGCCAACTTTACGCAGTATCATGGACAATCTCCCTGACCAGACCTGTTGATGGGGAGCCGCAGCACGCTCTGGGGGATACCCAGTGGCTTTGTGGGGGTGCAAGATGGGACAGCCCAACCTTATCTCTCAAATAGGACATCTATTTCCTGTGGATGCTGTCTGAAAAACCAAATGTCGTTGACCTGGAGCCATGATGTCAGTTTACTATGTGACCTTCTTTCCTTCTTCCATATTTGTCCCATCCTCTTTGCTGTCCTGCCCACTCAGAAGAGCTTCTACGGCTTTTCCCAAGACCAATGAACCCACCTGGGCTCTGGACAGAATCGATCCATTCCTTTCCCCCAGGACCTGCCTCCATCCCTACTCTAAGACAGCTTGCTCTTTCTAGATCTTTCCGGAGCCCATCTTTCTTGATCTCTGATCATTGGCAATGGTGTCTGCTCTCTCCTTGAAACTCTTCTTTCGAAACTCTCCTGGACCACCAACATCTTCTCTGAATCCTTACCCATCCTATGGATCCCCCTTATCCATCGCTTCCCACGTTTGCCTGCCACATGCTTTCATTCACTCAGCCTCCCAGAAAACCTGTGTCAAGCACTGCTCTAGACAATAGTGATGAACAGAGGACAAGACAGACCCTGCCCTGCCCCTGCTCTGGTGGAGCCGACAATCCGGTGGGGTACACGCCCACCAATCAATTTCATGACAAACATGTCAGGCTCTCCAAATGACAAGCACAGGGTGCTGAGCCTGTATGTGATGGGGTGAGGGGTAGTCAAGGCTGTGGGCAGGAAAGGTCTTGTGAGTGGAGTCACACTGAAGCAGTGTCTGGAGTTAGAGCTGGCCTGATGCTTCCTTTGCCAGGGCCTTCAATGTTGGTGAACTCAAGGACCTGTCTTCTGTGCTCTTTCCCACCCTCTCTGTGCCACTCCTGGGCAATCACGTTTTCCCCCTCACAATGACCACCAATAATCCGAACAATATTTCTGTCCAATCCCCGCTTTGCTTCTGAACTCCAACTCTGTCTTTTCAACATCTGTCGGACCTCTAACTACAGTGCCTCGCAGGAACTTCAAACTCAACGTGGTAAATGAGACTTTCCAAGCAAGTTGCACCACATCCCTTTACCCTGTCTCAGACACCGTCGGACCAAGCCCAAGCCACACTATTCTTGAACGCCCCCATTCCCCACCTCATCCACCACATCTAAAAAGCCACCAGTGCCAGTTAATTCCATCCACCCAACTACCTCCTGAATCTGTCTGTTATAATATATTAGGTTAGCTTCTCCAAATTCAGAGCCATGCTTTTTTATTTATTTATTTATTTATTTATTTATTTATTTAACTTTTGGAGTGGAATCTTGCTGTGTTGCCCATGCTGGAGTGCAAGTGGTACGATCTCGGCTCACTGTAACCTCCGCCTCCCAGGTACAAGCCAATCTCCTGCCTCAGCCTCCCGAGTAGCTGCGATTACAGGCATTTGCCACCATACCTCGCTAATTTTTGTATTTTTAGTAGACACAGGATTTCATCATGTTGAGGCTGGTCTTGAACTCTTAACCTCAGGTAATCTGCCCGCCTTGGCCTCCCAAAGTGCTGGAATTACAGGCGTGAGCCACCTTGCCCAGCCACAGCCATGCTTTCTTAAGGTATACTTTTGTTAATGACGATAAAAAAGATGCTTGTTATAGGAAATGTTGAAACTACACAGAATAATCAATTTAAAATAACCACTGTTTACATACTGGTATATTCCTACATGTACATGTGTCTTTATGTCTTATATTTAGAAACTGCAATCATATCATGAATACACACGGTAGATGGTTACATGGTGGCCCTCAGTACTCATCCCTTGTGTAGTCAGCTCCCACTGAGTCTGGGCTTGGCCATGTGACTTGCTTTGGCCAATGGGAGATTAGCAAGCATGATGCAAACAGAGGTTAGAACCAATACATTAAATAACCTTACAAATATTTTTAAAGGATATATGATATTCTGGTGTATATATACTATAATTTACTGTTTCCTCTATTGCTGGGTATTTAATTTTTTCATATTTTTCTGACTTATGATTAATATGGGATGCATTTCTGATGATCTCCTTAAGCTGGATTTCCAGAGGTGGACTTACTAGGTCAAAAGATTTGTACATAGTTAAGCCTCTTCAAACTGTGTGCCAGAAAAGCTATTTCTAGCTATACTCCCACCAGCAATTTAGAAATGTATCTTTCTTAACACAATCCCCACCGGGTTACTTGATAGAGGAAAACTGACATCTCATTTTACCTTGCATTTGTTCGATCACCCATAAGTTAAACATTTCCCCTATGCTACCTGGCTGCATGTATTTCTTCTGTGCAGGATCTATATCTTTCCTTTGGCTAGTTTTTCTATGGAGATATTCTAGATTGCCTTCTCTCTAGATTTATGTAAGTAATTTCTATAATACAGCCTTTAAACTTTGTTTTCTGTCACTTGAGGTAATTTTTCTACATTGACTTTACATTTGTTTCTAATGCTTGTGATACAAAAAAGTTAATTTTTTTTTTTTTTTTCTAGACAGAGTCTTGCTCTTGTCACCCAGGCTGGAGTGCAGTGGCGTAATCTTGGTTCACTGCAACCTCCGCCTCCCGGGTTCAAGTTATTCTCCTGCCTCAGCCTCCTGAGTAGCTGGGATTACAGGCGCTTGCCACCATGCCTGGCTAATTTTTGTACTTTTAATAGAGACAGGGTTTCGCCATGTTGGCCAGGATGGTCTCGAACTCCTGACCTCGGTTGATTGGCATGCCTCGGCCTCCCAAAGTGCTGGGATTACGGGTGTGAGCCACCACACCCCGCCGCCAAAGTTAATTTTTAAAAGCAGTCCAACCCACTGCTGTTTCTTCTTTCTGATTTTTTTTCCTCAGGGTTTTGTGCTTAAAAAGACAACCCTTCCCTGGAAAAGAAGATACTCTCATATATTTTCTTAGTTTTTCTTGGAATTTAATTTGAAATGTCTAGTTGGAATTTATTCTGATATACATTGTGAGGAGAGGATCTAATTATTTTTCATTGGTCATTTACTAAATTATCCTTCCTGTCTCCCCACTAATCTGTGCTGCTTCTTCATCATCTATTAAATTCTCATAAATGCTAAGGTTGGTTCTTGAGTTATTATGCTGTTCCTTTAATCTGTATCTCAGACACCAATTGTTATTTTAACACTGCGCATGTATAGCATGTTTCACTATCATGCTATTCACTCAACAGATATTTACCAAGCCACAGAATGTGCCAGGTATAGTTCTGGGCACTGAAGATACTGCCAGTGAACCAGACAAGGCGATTCTGTCTTGCTTCCCTTTCTGGTGTGGGGTGAATGAAGGTTGAACAAGCAACAACAACAACATCTGTTGAAGACTTACTCTGTGTGACAGGCTCGTGAGGCTCTTTTCATGTCACATTACAACAGCCCTATGACATAGACACTGTTATTCCCATTACACAGATGAGGAAAACTGATGCCTAGACGGGCACACAGCAGTAAGGGGTGAAACCACATGAAAATGCAGGCAGCTCAGGTCGGAGCCTACGCTTCGAGCCACCACACTATAAATAAAGTGTGCAATTCAGATGAAAATAGAGGAGAAGAAGTGACAGGAACAAGTGTTATGGAGATGGGGTGGTCAGGGAAGGCTTCCTGGAGAAGCCATTTGAGCAGAGGTCACAAGAACATCACAAGAACAAGTGCGTCATGAGGAAGGAAAAGGTCTATGCGGAGGCAGCAGCAAATGTGCAGGTGGGAAGAAGCTTGATGTTTTCTAGGAGGATAGGGAAGGCAGGACAGCTGGAGCTGGGAGAGCAAGAGAGCGAGGGAGGAGGTGTCAAAGGCCAGCCAGGCAGGCCACACGGGTTCCAGGAAAGGGTGCGGGTTTATTCTAACAGCCACAGGATGACAGAAGCAGCCAGGATTTGATTCATGTTTTAAAAAGACAGCTCTGGAAGGTGTGCAGGGAACAAGCTGAAGGAGACATCATTATCCTCTTTCATGAAAAAAAATCCTCTCGCTATTTTCAGCTGTTATTCTTTCAGAGGAATGTTAGAACCATTTTGTCGTGTTCCCAAAAATTCCATGGGGATTTCATTGGAATCATATTAAACACCTTTTGCATTGGTTTGGAAGAACTGTCATCTTTATAAAATGCAGTCTTCTCAGCCAGGAATCTGGTTTATTTTTCCTTTTATTCAAATCATCCAAGAAACCCATCAGTAACAAGTTTGAAATTTTCTTTATAAACATTCAACCTGTATTTCTGGGCCTTTATTATCACTCTCCTGCTCAGTCACAACAATTAACTCTTAAAACTGGGGTCCTGCCTTCCCTCCACTTCCCCTACCCACCCACCACCTCATCCCTAGCTGCCTGTCTGCTTTGGAAACCCTCGCTGCCTGCAGGAAGTCCACACCCGCCTCAACGTCCTCTCTATCCTCCCCCGAGCCCTCCTCTACCCTCTAAGGGAGCTTTTCCTTCCTCTGCACTGGCCGGACTCAGTCACCTCCACAGCCAACCAGTACGAGGTGCCTGACATAGTTTGGATGTTTGCCCCCCAACAAATCTCATGCTGAAATGTGATCCCTAATGTTGGAGGTGGTGTCTATTGGGATATGTGTCTTATATCCCATATGCAGAAATGGGATAGTTTCCGTATCTGTATTTGGGTCATGCGGGTGGATCCCTCATGAATGGCTTGGTACTCTTCCCACAGTAATGAGTGAGTTCTGGCTCTGGTAGTTCATGTGAGATCTGCCCACAAACCACATGCAGTCTCCTGTTAATTGGCCCTAAACACGTGCAGCCCACATGACTCCTCCGGCCTGTGGTATTCAGTAGTGGCTCTTAATAGCCTCCCATTAAAACCCAGCTACAGGAAAGGATCAGAAATTCACACTAAGATGACAGGCAAAAACCAACAGCAGCAGAGGAGGGCACACCACACTTCTCCACACCCACGACAAGACATCTCTCATCAACAGCGGCACACACGTATGTGCCCAGCTCAGGAATGGCTCTAAGATCCTCCTCACAGGGCACCAGGTGGCCTCTACTACAAAAACAGAGCCGGCAATGAGAAAGGAAACCACCTTGCTAGCCTTGACCTACAGAGTAAGCTACTTTTATTTTGTTTTTGTTTTTGCAGAACTAGACACCTTAATCACTAATTGAGTTAGGTTGCTAAGAGAGTCAGTATAAAATAATGAGTAAACGGCCTTGAAGTTAAACAGACATGCGATCAAAGCTAGTGAGTTACAGCAAGCACTTATGGTATGCTTACCATATGCCCAGCACCGTGGCTGGTTTTAACATATATTGCTTAATGTAATTCCATACAACCCCACTGTTATTACCCCCACTCCACAGATGAGAACACAGATGAGGCACAGAAATGGCTGCACAATTTGTCGAAGGCCAAACACCTGAGGCTTGAGTCCGGTCTAGCTCTAGGTTTGCTCTCTACCTCTCCAAGAGGAGTTCCCAAGCTTTAGCGTGCACAGGGATCACCCGGGAGCTTGTTAAACCACAGACTGCTAGGCCCCATTTGAATCCTCATTCCATAGACCATGGGTGGGGCCTGAGAAGCTGCATTCCTAACAAGTTCCCAGGTGCTGCAGATGCTGCTGTCTGGGAACCACATTTGGAGCATCACTGCCTCTAATGAGGATATTCTCAGTTGCGTGGAACTCACAGGAATACACAGGAAAAGTACTTAGTACAGTTCCTGCTACAGCATAGAGGACCCACATGTATTCTTTCTCTTCCCTCTAAACCAAGTGTGTCTCAGGCATCAGCCAATCGAGGGGTGGGGGGGCCCATCTGTCTTCCTGTTTCTCAAACTCTCCCAGGCCCCCTGCCCCCAGCATCGGTCACCACTGCTGACCACTCAATTCCAGGGACACAGCACACCCCCAATGCCCAATCACTGAGTATTAAACCACACTCCACCACACTGTTCCAATGCATCAGCATGGAGACTACCGTCAAAGCCACTGGGCCTGAATGGTGTACACAGCCAAACACTGAGAGGTACACGTGCTTAATTCTGCATTTCTAAATGTTAACATCTAAACTGCGCAAATGCTGCTTACTCTTTGTAAAGGCCTGCTGCGAAGCAAATGAGGGAGGGAGGGGGAATACAGGATCCAGTTTATTTTTAGCATGAAGTCCTCCTGGTTTGAGGACTTGTCAGTTGAGCAGGCTGCCTGTGCCTCTGGCTCCAGTAAGCCGGCCTACCCCGCCCCCATCCAGTCACACAGGAACCAGCATCCCTGCCACCCCAGCCCAGGGTCGCCGCTGAACTCAAGTAACCTGGTCCTGTTGGCCCAGGCCCAGGCAGACAGCTCATTTGGGTCACTAGGATTCACACTTCAAAAGGAGGAACACGCTGATGAGATAAAAATAAAAACTGCTGAGTACAGAGGAGGCACCGTTCCTGGAGGGCTGCAGGCTTCAGGCTGGCACTGTCTCTGTTCCGCCCTAGTGGTGGCCACTGGCCTGTGTGGACAAAGGCAAGAGCCTGGCTCCCTGTCTAGGTTGAAAAAAAAAAAAAAAAAAGAACTCCTGCACTGAGATTCCAGACAAGCAGCCAGTTCACCTGGGGTTCAAAAATGTCCAGGAAATAGTGACTCTTCTTCTAAGACTCGAGGATTACTAAAGTAGAAACACTTTATAAACAGCACTTCAAGCACACATCCTTACTGAACTTTAGCATGATGACACAGCAGAATTGTATTCAAAATATTCTGCAGATTTCAAAACCAAAAATGATAGCTGCACACAGGAAATGACCCTGGAATTGAGGTCACCTGATCAAGCAGGTTCTAGGGCTGGAACCCTTCCCATGTCTATCCCCGTCCTGAAGACCTTGCACAAAGAACCACCTTTTCCAGATGAATTGCTGCTATAGGACTGACCAGCTCAAACTCCTGGGTTTCAGTCCCGTCTCCTGTGAACACGTGGTAGGATTTCAAGCAGGTGGCCTACCCTGTCTGGGGTCTAAAATGGACATACCAGGGTCAGAAGTTCTGCCTCAAATGGACTATGTTCAGAATGTGCGGTGATCCTTCCACCCTCACTTATCTGCCCAGCGCAGAGCTCCTCATTCCGTATTACTCTAATGAAATATCCCTCCTTTGAAGAATGTTCCCTGATAACGTGGGCAGATTAAAGGTTTCTTATGCATTGGTGCAGCTGCACTCATATTCCTACTACCATTCGAACCATGCTGACAACACGATTTGTTTTCCTCTTCCACTAGAATCTAAACTCTAGGAATGCAGGCGTTGTATGCAAATTAGGGCCTCGCATCTGGCAGACCCTCAATAAATTTTTGCCAAAAGAATGGTATCTGCCTGCCTCCCTCATAGTTTTTTTTGTTGTTGTTGTTGTTTTTGTGGTTTTTTTTTTTTTGAGACAGAGTCTCACTCTGTTGCCCAGGCTGGAGTACAGTGGCATGATCTCAGCTGACTACAACCTCCACTTCCCAGGTTCAAGTGATTCTTCTGCCTCAGCTTCCCGAATAGCTGGGATTACAGGCACATGCCACCACACCTGGCTAATTTTTACATTTTTGGTAGAGACGGGGTTTCACCATGTTGGCCTGGCTGGTCTCGAACTGCTGACCTCAGCTGATCTGACTGCCTCGACCTCCCAAAGTGCTGGGATTATAGGCATGAGCCACTGTGCTTGGCCTCCTCATGGAGTTTTTAGGTGCACAGGAAAACATACCAAAGTGTCCCGTAACTGGAAAGGGCCTGTGAAAATGTGAATAATTCTTATTACCTCATAATTTATGAAGCTGTAACGCTTTTGCTTTTAATGGCAGATGAATATTAGGAGGACTCTACATGTGAGATACAGGGATTTCATGGGCCCAGACAGCATCCTGGCAGCTTTCCAGCCCCACTCTGTAAGGTGCTGAGTGATACGGTTTCTAGTGCTGGTGTCCAATATGGCAGCCATAAGCTACACGTGGCTACTGGGCACCTGAAATATGGCGGGTCTGAGTTGAGATTTTGAAGAGTACACAAAAAGAATGTAAAACATTTCCTTAATAGTTTTCATATTGATTATGTGCATAAGTGTTAATATTTTAGATATACTGGATTAAATAAAAAATATTAAAATAACTGTCCCCTGTTTCTTCTTGCCTTTTAAAAAGAAGATTTAAAATTGCTTATGTGGCTCACATTGCACACAGTCCCATGGCTGACATTCCACTGAGAACTGTTCTCTCTGACCTAGCCCTGGAGCCCAAGGAGATTCACTCATTTCTTGGGATTATTACGATAAAATCCTATGTCTTAGCCAGTGTTTCTGGTCAGGGATTTAGCCGTTATCACTCAATCTTCAACCAAGCCCTTTGAACCAGGAAAGCTTCCGTGGGTGGGGCTGGGGCAGTCTGGCTGGCATGGGGCAGTGGCCTACATGTCATCTGGGACCTGAATGCACACAGGGCCGGTGTGTGAATGGAAGACACAGCGCCCTCAATTCAGCCTGTCCTGCAGCCTGAGCTCATTGTACTCGGCAGATTCCTGTCCTTATTTAGGTCAGTGCCCCCATTACCCCAGAGTCTGAGAGAGTTTCTATGGGGTTTTGTCTGTGCCACTCTTTGCTATCCTTGTCTCCTCTTTGCAGAAAACTCCACTTTGCTGAGGCAGTCACACTTTAAAAATAGACAGAGACCTGGTTTATGCTTGCCACTCACTCCCCACCTCCCTGCTCGCTTTGGGAATTTCTTACCATTTTCAAAAGTTAAATACATAATTAAAAATCTAACGCCATTTCACGCGGGGGAAAAGAATCACATTCTATGCTTTTAACCTGCTCAGTTTTCCAGATCAACACTTAGCACCACGCTTTTACCCCTCCAGATGCAGCGTTGAGACCCAAAACCTGCAGGCTGCATCGGCAAGAACACATGAAACCTTTGCAAAGCTCCAGAGAGGCCAGAAATACTTTACAGGCCAATCCCTTCTCTCCCACATAAATGTGGGCCATTTGCCTCAACGCAAAATCATCGAGTTGCAATGACTTAGGGATGATACAATGTGTAAGGAGATGAACCTTTCAAAAGCCTAGAGAAAAATTGTTTCCTTGTTTGTCTATTAAATGATTTTATTTATACAAATAATACATGACTACATTCTCACTGCAAAGAAAAACCCAGTAACACAGAAGCGAGTAAGGGACAAAAAGTCTCACATCACTGTCACCTCCAGAACCTCCTTCCGGCTTTTGTTTCTCATGGAACGTGATGCGTGTTTGTGTTGTCTCTATCAGCTGCTGACCCCTCTCCCTGCCCATCTCACACCTCCCTGAGGGCCAGGTCTCTGAACACACCTAACTCCTTCCCTGCTGAAAGTCAGCGTGGTTGACAGCAGGGGAGTGGGACTGAACGGGATACACAGGCCAGTGGTGAGAACAGAAATGAACCTGGACTACTGTCCCTCGCTTTATGCACAGCTAAGCTTCAGCCCTGTCTGATAAGGATTCCAAGATGGTCTTTTCCACCAGTTCCTGGAGGGCAGTGGCCACAATTTATTCATTCCTACAGTTCAGCATCCAGCCCAGGATCTCATACCCAGGAAGTCATTAAAGACATCTGCCACACTGTCCTAAGGCTCTTTTTTTAAAAAAACAAACAAACAACACTGTCACATAATAATTTCTAGCCATGTCAGAAATTCCGGGAGGCCTTCTGGAATATAGAGGGGGAGGAGGTGCACCCAGGAAGGTGGCAGCTCCCGGCTCTGCAGCCCAGGTGAGCCCAGTCTGTCTGCTAGGTTTGGGGTACCTGCAGGCTTCACTCTGCTGGGATCCTCCTCATCTGTCCCAAGGGCAACTGCAAAGAACTTAGAGGACCCCTAAATCACATTGGGGCACCCTAAGGGAAGGTCAGTGCCTCACTTAAGTGGGCAGACAACCCACAACCACACAGCCCAAAGAGTTTTCTGCAAAAGGATTTGGCATAGGGCATGGCTCGCAGCAAGTCCTACACAAAAGTTCCTCCTCCTCCTTCTCTTCCTCCCCCTCATCATTGCTGCTGTTCTTAAATTATTATGCCTTCATCCAATGCAGCCATTGTAAATGCTTCTTAAAAGGGCATTTATGGCGGGGCACAGCGGCTCCCAACTATAATCCCAGTGCTTTGGGAGGCTGAGGTGGGAGGATCGCTTGAGGCCAGGAGTTTGAGACCAGCCTGGACAACACAGTGAGACCCTCTCTCTAGGTGTTGTGGTGCACACCTGTAGTCCCAGTTACTCAGAGGGCTGAGATGGGAGGATAACTTGAGCCCAGGGGGTCAAGGCTGCAGTGAACTGTGATCGCATCACTGCACTCCAGCCTGGGCCACAGAGTAAGGCTCTGTCTCCAAAAAAAAAAAAAAAAAAAAGAAAAAAAGGAGAAAGAAAGGGCATTTGACAATTTGACATAGGAAAAGACTGAAATGTTATTGGGTAAAAAGAAAAAAAAAAGTGGTTTATAAAATTATACATCAGCGTGATCTCCATTCTGTACAAATAAACATTTATCCATGAGCACCAGAGCCATAGACTGGAAGTACATTTGCTGAGGCACTAACAGCAGCTATTCTGAGTGGCAGTATTTATGGGTGATTCTTCTTCATTATTTCTGCTTTTCTGAATCCTCTAAATTTTCACAGTAAATAAACTGTATTCTCTTTACGACACTTTTTCTAACTAAAAAGCGAGAGAATGGCAACTTTTAGCCCACTGCCTGCTTTTCATTATACCAATTGGTTGGTTTCTTTTAGCTCCTGCAGACAAGGGTCTGGGGTCTATTTTTATTGCCATGTTCCTATCTTGCTGCAGATAATGATCACTCCCACAAGGCAGCCTTTAAAAATGACAGTGCAGTCTTTCCATAACAGCTAATTACCTCTGCGCCTTTCAGCTGAGTCTAAGAGAGAACCGGGTTTTAAAAACACCAGCCTCTCCTGCACTGGAATCCTGGGGAAGAAAGGACAAACTAAACCAGGCAGGTGTTAATTTAGAGTTTCTGGTGGTTTTCCGCTTTCCCTTGCTTATCTGTTAGAAAGGGAGGGGGAAAGGAAAGAAAATGAACACAGAACAGGAATGGTGACTGTGTGGTGTGGGTGTAACCTGCGGCGCCTTTCTGAGCCACTTCCTTTCTGTGCGCAGCCCACTCCCGGAATGCCCTGGACCCAGGTGAAAGCCCACACTTCAAAGCCACTGTGTTTCTCCTGCACACTGGCCGGCCCTGCCATGAGGAGCGGCACCGTCATGAGCACCATTTACCACGCACATGGGGGCATTCTGACCCTGGGTCTCCAGGCACAAAACTCTTCACTCTTTGGGAGCCAGAGACCCAAACCCAGAACCCAATACGTACCCCTGACATGCCAAGAGTGGCCACCAGCACATCCCACCGCCCCCCCCACCTGGTTAATCCAGGGCAAGGACACAGACACTGGAAGGAGACTGCAGGGCCATGACCTCCGCCCTGCCTGTGAGAAGGCGTTGGTTTGACAGTCCTGCTTCAGATGCCAGGCAGGAGCTGGGATCAGTACAACACGGGGTTCAAAAGCTGGGCTCCAAACTCAAGAGAATTCTGGGTTCAAATCCCAGCTCCACGTACAAGTTACCTGACCTTGGGCCACATTGGCCTTTGTAAGGTCCAGTGTTCAGGGCTATAAAATGGGGCTAGTGGTGGTTTCACCTTGTAGGGTCATGGTGAAGATTAAACAAGAAACATAAAGCACATGGCTTGGTTCTCAGGGACACCGAGTCATTCAAGAAATGTTAGCTTAGATTAAAATACAGCCTATTCAGTACCTGCATCAAGCTGAGAGTTATTCAGTCTTGCCACAAGCCTCTTATCATTTAAAAGCAATCTGTACAGTTCATTTCCTGTGGACACCCTCGCAGAGCCTGGATGCCAGCTCCACCACCCTCAGAACCAGGCTACAGACCTGGCTGTGAGTTGCTCTGGCAGCAAAAGTTTACTGTGTGGAGACTCCAGGCATGATTCGCCCAGGCTAGCGAGCAGGATGAGAAACCCAGGTCCCTGCAGAAAATAAGCAGCACCCCCAGGCAAGATCCTGGCCAGGAAACCCCATGCAGAGGCCCTGGCTGAAATTCTAGGTTGTCGGCAGGATCTCAGGCTCCTGAAATGTCTGGGGAGAGAACTCCACACAAGGGCCTGGCGGTGAATGATGCATGTCCTGCAGATTTTTCTAACCCATCTTCACATGTATCAGCTCTCACACCGACTCCTATTCAGCTCTCCACTGTGGAGGCACACGATGAGAAGGCAAGCTGTTCTTTCAGCTGGGAAAACCTCTATGACAAGTCCTCGAGTAGAGAAAGTCTCAAACTGGAATCATGAACCACCTGGGAATGTTGGGTACGTGCAGTCCTGAGTCTGTGGGTCTGGGGTGGGGCCCGAGATTCTGTATTTCTAACAAGCTCTCAGGTGATGCTGATGCTGCTGGTCCAGGGACCACACTGTGAGCTGCAGGCGGGTAGAACCCTTTGAATGAGAATTCCAAGGGAAGCCAGAACTCGCAAAAAGACAGCTGAGGCAGGATGCAGGGCTCAATTTTACCTCAGGCTCCATCCAGCAAGAAACAGAGAAAGTTTCTCATCTCAGATTTCTAGACCTTGGGAGTAAATGCACCTGCAGACTTTTTTTGAAAACACCATCCAAGAGGGTGCATGGTGAGGGTTGGCAGAGATAAGGGACAGGTCGGGGAAAGGCTGGAAAGAAGAAAAGATGACGAGTTGATAGTTTACAGCCTGGGAGGCAAGGAGGTAGGAAGGGAGTGTCACCTACTGTGCACCAAACATAGCATCTCATTTATCCTTGCAGTAACACCAGGAGGCGGGCAGTTCATCCCTAGTTGCAGATCAGGAAACAGAAGCTCAGCCAGGTAATGGGACCTGCCCCAAGTCACTCAGCTGATAGTCATCAGAAACAAGTTTTGAACCTAGTCCAGACCTTTCCTGCTCCCACACCTGAGCGCTTTTCTCCATGCGCTGGTGCAGAGAAGCTGGGAATCTTCACCAGCTTCACCCGAAGTTAACATCTTACAAAACACAATACATTATCAAAATCAGGTACCTAATGGTGATGCAATACTCTTAACTACTCTATAACCTATATTCACTATATTCACATTTTGACATTTGTTCACAAACGTTCTTTTTCAGGTCCAGGGTTCCAACAGTGCATTTAGTTGCCATCTCTTCTTGTCTCCTCCAATCTGGGGCTGTTTCCCAGTCTGTCTTCCATAACGCTGGAATATTTTAAGAGTACTGGTCAGTTATTTGTAGACTGTCTCTCAGATTTGGCGTGTTGGTTGTTTCTTTGTGATTAAATTCCGATTATGCATTTTTGGCAAAAACACCACAGACATAAGATTGCACTCTTCTTGGGTATCCTATCAGGAGGTACAGGATGACAGGTATGTCCCATTTCAGGTGATGTTAACTCGGGTCATCTGGTTTAGGTGGTGTCTATCAGATGTCTCCAATGGAAAGTTACTGTTTTCCCCTTTGTGATGAATAAGCATCTCACAGAAAGAAACTTTGATATCATCCAAACGTCCAAACAGGTGGTTCTGGTGCACGCTCACGTTTGAGGGCTACTGCTGGGCTCGTGGAGCAATAAGTAGGGATAGGAAATGAGAAACCTGGTGATAGGTTTGTTAACATGGGGCTGGCAAAACAGACAATCTGCAGAAGACTCCAGCAAACCTCTGCAACCACAGCCTCTAGCAGAAATTCAGCTGGGAAATGTAATCTCAGTGATGATCAGAACAAAAAGCAGAAACCAAACAAACCCTCCATGTCAGCTTCCCAATAGGAATGTTCTGAAGGACAAATCTAGCATCCTACAATGTCCTTGAGAGAAAACTGGAATGTGAGGCTAATGATTTCCTGAAAGTAAGTTCTTCTTTTTAAAATTGGTCTCTTAGCTTAAGCAAAATTACGCATGCTTAAAGCAGTGTGATGCAGGAGAAAATACCCATAAATCTTAGAAAAGAACAGGAAGAATTCAAGATTTATAAGGTAATGAATAACAGCTATCCGTAAAGTCATGTGATCAACCTAAATGTCCATCAATGGCAGATTGAATAAAGAAAAATGTGGCACATATACACCACTGAACACTATGCAGCCGTAAGAAAATAAGATCATGTCCTTCGCAGGAACATGGATGGAACGGGCGGCCATCATTCTGAGTAAACTACCACAGGAACAGAAAACCAAATACCACATGTTCTCACTTATAAGTGGGAGCTAAATGATGAAAACATGGACACAAAGAGGGGAACAACACACACAAGGGGTTTACTTGAGGATGGAGAGTGGGAGGAGGGAGAGGATCAGGAAAAAACAAAACAAAACAAAACAAAACTATTGTGTACTACCAGCCTTAGTACCTGGTGATGAAATAATCCGTACAACAAACCCCCATGACATGAGTTTACCTGTATAACAAACAGGCACATGTAACTTCTGAACCTAAAATAAAACTTAAAAAAATAGTTGTTCTTTATAAATGCCTACATAGGGCCAGGTGTCCCACGGAGCATGCATTAGGGTTGGTCTTTAGGACAATCCCGTTCAACAGGTTGGAGGGGGAGCTCATGACAGTCCACAGGTGCTTTTCCCAACCTGTACCCACAGGCCCTCTGATCTGGTACTCACGGCCCACGACCCCCAGGGAAGTGCTCCCCACCTCCCTCACTGTTGGGAACCACCACAGATTTTGAAGGTAGTCTGCCCAGTGTCTCAGCAAGGGGTAAAGCATTCTTATCCCCATTTTAGGGTTGTAGCAGCTGAGATTCAGAGAGGATGTTGTCACCCAGTCAGGAGAGGGAAAAGGGTGCCTAAAGTCAGGCAGTCTGTGCTCCTCACCCGCTGTTGATCTCAAGGCTCTGCAGAGCTGGCCCAGGCTGCCCAGGGAGCCCAAGAAAAAAGTTCTGGGAGTTTCAGATGTCATGACTGCTAACCCAGGACATGAGGTCTCATTCCCAAAAAATGCCATGCTCCTGCCACCCACACCTGCCCTCTCTCAGCAAGTCCTCATCCTCCCCACTTCTCAGGCCATGCCAATAATCAGGCGAGTTAAAATTCTAAAGGGGGGCAGGTAATGAGCTTTCAATCATGAAAATTTAAAAATCTCTCTTCCCAAAAAATTCTTATCACCAAGACAGTCCCCACCCCGGAAAACTGCGTCAACTCAGTTTCCTGATACCCAAAGGAGAAACTGCTGGTGAGGGCCACCTTGATAAACAGATGGGTCTAAGTCAGTCTGTGCTGGGCATTCTCTGGTGGCAAGACACCACAACTTCTGAGAACTTTCTTTGGATTTCCCAGAAAGCAAAAGAGCTCCCATTTTCCCATTTTCTGAGGATAAACTGGCATTTCTGAGCCCAGATTCCAGTAGAAGACATGCAAAATGTGTGCCTCCTGCTTGGATTGGCTGGGTAAGTGTGAAATTGAGGGCCTGTGGGCAATGTTTAGGGTGCTGTGCCTTAGAGAAGGAGAGGAAGAGGCTCTTCCTGGTTCTCCTCGGTGGTCCATCCCTCCCTGTAGAGGGTTGTCTGCATATCTAGAAGAGCACCTCATCCCACCAGCTGCACTGCTCAGGCCACAGCACAGCAGTAATCGGGCCCCCCAAGACAGGTGGTGGCAGGAGAAGGGGAGGGTCATCAGAGTGACCGTGGCTGGCACGCCCATGGAGATGGCTCTTGCTGAGGCCTCCTGGGAAGGAGATAAGGCCAAAGCAGTGATCAATCAGAAATTGTGTATTGACAGATGGGGTTCATTTAATCCCCACATACCAAGGAATATAGAATGTCTAATCGTTTAAAACGTTCCTTTTGATTTTCAGGGAAGAAGGACTTGACATTCCAGCACTGAAGTGCTTTGAGTCACGTGCGATGCCCTAAGAGCGCCCTGCTCACTTAACACATCTTGTGAGCTTATTTACGTATTTATTAATTGACAAATAAAAATTGTACAGTCACATACCACATAATGACATCTCCGTCAACAATAGGCCGCATATACAATGGTGGTCCCATGAGATTATAATGGAGCTGAAAGATTTCTATTGCCCCTAGTGACGTTGTCATCATCCTAATATCACAGCAGTTACTTTAAAAAAAAACGAATTTAGTGTAGCCTATGTGTACAGTGTTTATAAAATCTAAAGCAGTGTACAATAATGCTCTAGGCCTTCACATTCATTCACCTCTCACTCACTGACTCACCCAGAGCAACTCCTAGTCCTGCAAGCTCCATTCATGGTGCTATATATAGGTGTACCATTTTTATATTTTATACCATACTTTTACTCTACCTTTTCTATGTTTAGCTAGATACATAAATCCTTACCATAGTGTTACAGTTATAATATTCAGTATAGTAACATGCTGTGCAGGTTTGCAGCCTAGGGGCAATAGGCCATACCATATATAGTCTAGGTATACAGTGAACTCTACAATCTGGGTTTGTGTAAGTACACTCTAGGATGTTTGCACAATGAAGAAATCGCCTAAGGACACATTTTTTTGGGACGTATCCCAGTTGTTAAGGCATGACTACATATATTTATGGTATACAACATGATGTTTTGAAATATGTATACATTGTGTTATGGTGAAATCAAGTGAATTAATATGCACGTCTCACATCCTTACCATTTTTTTGTGATAAGAGCACTAATAATCTACTCTCAGTAATTTTCAATTATATAATACATGGTTATTCTTTATAGCCACCATGAAGTACAAGAGATCTCTTGAACTTATCCCTCCTATCTAACTGAAATTTTGTATCGTTTGACTGACATCTCCCCAATCCACTCCATCTTAGCCCCCACCCCAACCCCTTTAACCATCATTCTACTCTCTGCTTCTGTAAGTTTAATTTTTTTTAGATTCCACATATAAGCGAGATCAGTTCTTAAATAAAATGGCAAAGTTGCTAGAAACTCAGTTCATAAAGGTGTCAGGCCTTCTCTGATGGCTTTCACTACTTCTTTTATGAAGGGGACCTTTTTCAGACCCACCTCTATACCACGGAGAGAGGCAGGCAGTGAGGCATTGCCACCACATCATTCCATCAGTGAGCCGTCCGTCCGCTGGGCTGCTCTACCCCCGGCACACTGGGTCAGGGAGGCAGGAGTCACCTCATATCTCCCATGAGCAAATCCCACATGCTCCCCCCTCCCCACTTGGAGCCTCAGCATGTGTCTGGTCTCAATGAGCATCCCTCCAACAAGCTTGTTCCCCTCCCAAGTTACTAAGAGTTAACTGCTGTGGAACTCGGAAGGGGGCCCTGCCTCTCGTGTTGTCCCAGATCTTGCCAGGTCCCTGCAGAGTGAGCACCCATGACACCTGATCACTACCAGAACACATGAATGAACAAAAGAGGACATGGATCCAAGAGGGATGGGCTGGAAATCAGAGCTCTGTCTGGGACATTAGGAAGGATTTTGCAGTTGCAAAGAGAAAGATTTTGGTAGCCTCCAGATTTGTGAGTATTTGTGTCTAGTAATTGTAGATTAGGTGAGGACACATTCAATCACCATTGGAATCAACTAATTATTCTTGGCACACTCAGGAACACATGGATTTCTGATAAAGAAATGGATCCCTCCAAACTAAAGGTTAGACAAGTGAAGATGTGGAGGGCCAATGAAGAACCCCCTGGTGCCTCTCCATCCACCTCCCATGGCAGAGCTCCATGATCCATTCCTCCACTCTTCCGGGTCCGGCCCAGGCCTGGCCTGGGACTCCTCCTAGATACTGGAGTCACATGGAAAGCCACATGGGGGGCTTTTTCCCATGAGTGTAAGATCTGAGATGAACGTTCACAAGTTCTAGGTGGATTCGATTCAGAAGACTTAGGTTTTGATACAAGGGAAATGCAGAGGTAACAAGCCCGGGAAGGAAGGGGGCAGAAGGAGGACCCAGGATGGGGAAGTCTTCTCTGCTGCCCCCACCTTAAAGGGACACACACTCATCTTGGAGAGGGTCACAAGGAAGAGATGGGGCAGGATGCCAGAATTACTTTGGGGTAAAAATCACTCAAATATCCTGCCTCAGGCTGAAACTGGAATTCATTCATTCATTCATCCATTCATTCAAGGATTTCTTCTTCCAACATGTACTTATGGTGCCTGGACCTGGATCTGATGCTAAAGCTGTTCCCACGGAAGCCCTCAGGGCCTGGGGGATGTGCCAAATGAGAGGACATTCATTGCAAGCAGCATACTACCAAATTCAGTACTGCAGACACCCACATCCTCTTCACCACACGGGACTGGAATTCTGCAGGTCTCTCTCAGATGGACTAGATCTTCTTTTGGCCTCACAACAGAAGTAGCCATAGTTCTGTGATAAAAAGAACTCAAAATATGGAGTTCAAAGACCACACAAAATAAACCCAGAACTGGCGAGTCCTGGGACTGGTGGAGACCTGCAGGGCCTTGAGGATGCAAATGGGGTAAGAGGCTCCTGAACTCTCAAGATGCTCACATTATGTCCACAGCCTAATTTTACCGTCAGCTCTCCCACAGAATGGTGTCAGGGCCCCCAAGGCCCTCCCACAGGGAAGTGGTGATTACCCTGTGGGAGCTGTCCGGAGAGGGCACCAGGATGGGTGTGGCTGCTCTGCTGCTGGACACCTACCTGCCGACCACGGGACCTGATGGCCTGGGTTTCTGAATTCCTCTTGGAAAACATAGCACTAGGAACATTTTCTTGATCAAGACTGCGCCTCACCTAAGGCAGAACAACACCCACAGTGTCCAAAGGCAGGGCCATCTGAAGGCTGTGGTCCCTGGAGCTTTTCTAGACACAGGACTCTCCTAGGAGAGGAGACCCAGCACCTCTGGGCAACACTCCATCCACACATGGAAGATACACCCAGAGCCCAGCCCTGGGCGCTTTCCATGGCCTCCCTCTGCCTCTGCCTTCAGGGGACCACACTCCCCCGGCGGACCTCCCAAGGCTGGCATGAAGTGGCCACTCTCTCTTAGTCCAGCCGCATCTCTCTTTGGTCCTCCTGTGCGGCATTCCCTCTGCTCTCTGGCCATACCTCATCCCGTCTTCATTCCTCCTCTCTCCTGGCTCCAAGCTTCTGCGTACTCTCCCTCTCGGGAACTCTGCTCTCTGGGCCTGTCTTCCATCTAACTTCTGCCTGTTGGCACTTCCAAGCTTGGCATTCCTCATCAGTTCTTCTGGGACCCTTCCCTGCCAACACACTCACCCCAAGATGTGGTGAGCATGCCTGCTGCCAATGTCCACAGAACCCTGTGCCCCCATCATGACGCGCTGCTCTGTGCCCTGCTTGCCTCCCCCACTGGGCTGGGGGTTCTTCGGTGCAGAGTAGCACCCAGCAGCATCCGACTGAGACCATCAGGAGACAGCAGTGAAGAGTCCAGCCCCTCGCTGCCCCTCGCTGCCCATCCCCCCTCCAGTGACCAAGCCCCACCTAGCAAACCGACAGAGAAGGGACGCCCTGCACAGCCTTCCACCCGGTCCGGGGATCTGGCCACTACTCATCTTCATGGAGAACATGCAGCCCAACCAGGCTGCTGGAGCCAAGGACAGAAGACAGACTGCCTCCCACTCAGATGCTCTGCGTTTCTTCATCCAGAAGGTCTCTAACTGCATTCACAAAAACAACATTTACTTCTAGTCATGGTCCAGAGAGTACCATTTTTGTTACTTCTTAGATGCTAATCTCATTTTTTTAAAAAATGTAAGGGAAGCTGGGTTATATAATAGGCTATTTCGTAACCCAGGTGTGTTGAGTAAGACATAGGCCTTCGCCGGGTAAGTTTCTGCGGCTTGAGGTACAGGTTGGCTCACTTTGTGACAATACTGCACACTCTTCTGCCTGCTGTACTTTTCAGTCTGTATGCAATTGTTAAAGAAGAAATACATGCACACAAAAATGGACAGTGTCACTGTCCTGGAAATGGGACACAAAGAAAGGTGTCTCCCCCAGAGAAGCAGGCAGACAGAACTCCCGGCCCCATCCGGGCATGCTAGTGTTCCCTCTGCTGTTGCTCAGAAATGCATCTGGTGGAGTTTTTCTCCTCAATTTACGTGATACAAGGAGTTTGCTGCATCTGTTCTTCTGCTTTCTTCCCTTTTAAAAATAATTTGTGGTTTGTGTGTTTTTGCACAATACAGATTAGCTGGCTGTGGATGCGTCACTGCTCACACGCCATCACTTACGGTGTTTAAAAATAAAAATTGCATCTGCAATGCAAAGCTCATGTGCTCCTTTTTTAGAAAAGGGTGAAGGGCTTGGGTGCCCAGTGCCTCCTTTTAAATTCGACTCAGGCCTCTGTGTGCCTGTGCAGAACACACAGGTGAGACATTTTAACCTATAGGGTTCTGACAACCCGAGAAGAGTCTCATAAAGACTCTTGTAAAGGCATAGACTCTTCTAAAGAAGAGCTCCTAATCTTTACCTCCTGAAACTGCCCCTTCAAACTTAAGGGCATGTAGCAGGGGTCACACAACAGTTTAGGATCCCAGACTCCCACACCAGAAAAGACTGCAGCTCCTGGTCCATGATAAGCTCCCTGACACTAACAGAAATGAGCAACCTCCTAAAATGAAACATGTCCGATTAGACACCAAGCGCTGCCTGCTGGAATGGTCAGGGCATAAGTCTGCATTTGTTTTTAGTCCAAGTGCTGAAGATTTGCACCTCCTGGGATGGCTCAAACTATAATAACCAGGCAGCTGAACACGTCACTGAATCATTCCCAGTCTGAGCCTTCTGTGTGGGGTGAAAGCTCGCTGCAGAAAACCAGTTCTAGTTAGCTCCAGCAGTCCGACCTTTGGTCTCAGCTGTCACAGGGGCAAGACGCAGCAGCCAAGATGATAGCTGCTTCCAAGCTGCCAGGACAACAGCAGCATCACTGGCAGCTCCAGAGTCTACCGCAGCATCTCTGCCCCTCTCCTGCACTCTCTCGTTCTGTCTGCCTCTCCCCTCCCTCTTCCCACCTCTCCGGTGTGCACACACTCCCCTCCATCCTTATCTGTCCAGCTGCTCTGGAAAGGCTTCAGCCTCATTTTCAGTTCTCAACAGAAGCCACTCTGACCTAGGAATGACCAGGCTAACCTACCTCCTTGTCCTATGTACTCCCTCTTGTCATTTCAAGCACATGCTCAATTTCAGGACCAGGACCCAAGTCTTCCAAGATAATAATGCTTGGCACAAACCTGCACTTCTCAGGAGAATGTTTCCCTTACAGAAATGGGGCACACTTCATGACCTGATACCAGTGTGGTCACTTCTAAGCACCATTTGATTTTATGCCACCTGGCCCAAATGAGCAAACAGAAGTTCCTAAGTAACAGTGGACATAGAAATCATTGCAAGTCTAGAGACCTCTTAAGTCTTTTTTTCTGGGGAAGAGGTCAATGACCGGTAGTGACTTAAGGGAAGGTGGCCTGCAAGAGACCAAAATGAGGAAGGCCGGGCATTCCGGGGGTGCTGGCTGCAAGTCACGCCTGAGCCTGTCCTGAGACACGTCCCAGGAAGGATAATGACCCTTACCCCAGGGTGGGCTTCTCCTTTCTAACAGTAACCTGGGGTAACCAAGCTACATGCTTTATTCCCAACTTCCCCTACTTTGAAAGAGTCATTTGTTTTACAGCTGTACCCAGATTAGTGTTATTTTTGTGTGCCAGGCTTCCACTAGGTATCAGAGACTCAGAGGCCTAAAACAAACTTATTGGAAGAAAGGAAGCTGCCAGATGTTTCTCCCTTTGCAAGTCTGCCAAGGTGGCCCCAAGTGCTGGTTATCACTGCCACAGATTCACCTGCATGGTGGCCCATGTCTAAAAAGGAACTTGCAGCTTTGGAGAGTCAGGCATGGACTGTTTCTTGGTCAGGATTATGTTGATTTTTGTCTGATTATGTCACGGGACTGAGAGTGGGGAATAAGACGCAGGAGCCAAATCAAGAGTCAGACCAAACTTGGATCCATGGTTAGTATCTCACCATGTGTTATATTTGTTTGTTTGAGAAAGGGTCTCGCTCTGTTGCCCAGGCTGGAGTGCAGTGGCGCAATAGCTCACTGTAGCCTCCGACTCCTGCATTCAAGCGATTCTTCTGTCTCAGCCTCCCAAGTAGCTGAGACTACAGGCATGAACCACCATGCCCAGCTAACTTCAAAATTTGTTGTTCAGGCAGGATCTCACTATGTTGTTCAGGCAGGCTCAAACTCCTCCTGGGCTCAACTGATCCTCTCAACTTGGCTTCCCAAAGTGTTGGGATTATAGGTGTGAGCCACCACACCCAGCCTTCACTATGTGTTTTGTACCTGCCAAGCACCATGCTAAAGGAGACTTCCATGCTTTCCCACATGCCATCAAAATCATGTAATAGTTATTATTATTATTTTAAGATACGGGGTCTCACTACATTGCCTAGGCTGTCCTCAAGCTCCTGGGCTTAAGCAATCTTCCTGCCTTAGTCTCCTGAGTAGCTGAGACTATAGGCGCATACCACCATGCCTGGTCATGTTATTTATTTTTATTTACAGATGAGGAAACTGAGGCAAGGCAATGCAAGGCAAAATCATTTGCTTAAAATGTCAGATACAGTGTCAGAAAAAGAAACTGAACCAAATCCATGTGCAGGCCTCTCCTCTTTACCACGGTGTTAAACACCCTCAGCAAGAAAATGGGGGTAACTCATTTCTTAGAAGCTTTCCTTCTCAGTCATCTCTGGGCAGGGACAGGGCCATGTACTTTCTTCTATCCCCATACCACCTACACCAAATGGAGCTCTTTACCCAAGGCAGGTGCCCAACAGAAACCCATTACTGATCAGATTTCAAGATTCTGGCATTCAACCAAATTCTACCTAGAAAAGATAATATGGTCAAAGAACCTCACAAAAGATTTAGGAAAACTAGTATCTATGGATAACATAAAGAAACTTAACATGTTATATCATAGTTATTGCACATTTAATAATAACGTTAGTTTTAACATTTCAAGAGCAAGTAAAATTATTCACTGATTTGTTTTTCTTAGGATTTGGAATTTTTAAAAAATCTCCATTTTGCAACCAGACAAATGTTCTGTCCTTCAGAATTCAGATCAACACTCCTCTCGAAACTTCTGCAAATTGGGGATTAACCAGCCAGCAAATAGTTTTGGGGGACCAGCCTGTGTCAGGCGCTGGGTAGTAACCTCTCAGCCCTTGTGGGGGCCTCTGCTTGAGTTTTGTGTCCCGTGCGGGCCGGTACAAAGAGCAGGGTCTGACACCTGCAGGCACCAACTGCGGGAGCCCTGACAAAGGGCAGGAATGTCTCAACGGTGCTGGTTACAGCATCAGACTATTCAAAATTTCCACTGTGTCTGTCAATTTGAACCCACTGAATGACCCAACTGGTTATCCAGTAAACATATTTTAAAAATGTAGAAATCAATATTCACTAATAACTTATAATAAAGCATTCCCAAATATGAAATTATATCAATCCATAGCAATACTTAAACATTTCCATAATGAAACACCAGAAGTAACCCATGGGCCTCATAAGCATTCATTTACTCATTTTCTGAACATATTTAAAAATAAATATCTGTAATTAGCCATTCACATAGTTCAGAGCTCAATTTTTTTTTTAATGCAAACCAGTCATTTCAGCAGATGACTAGGAATCAGAACAAGAGAAAAAGGATGAAGAATTAATTTTCACCATCTATTTACTGGATGAAGCAAAGGCCCTGATTGAAATTTTATTGTTATGTAATTTGATTATTGACTCATAACTTTTGGGATCACCGGACACCCCCACCCAGTGCCCGCTTTCAACACACAGTAATCCCTGCAGGACCCACCCAGCCTGTGGATCTCAGTTGGTCACAGCGCCGCTGGCTCCAGCCGGTCGCCTTCTAACAGAATGTTTCACACATGCATCAAAGGTCATGACCACAGCACCTAGACTGACCCCAGCACAGAGCCAGAAGGTGCCAGACACATACAATGACCCATAAAAATACATCATCATATCTTACTGATGTCAGTGAGAAGAGGAGGTGCCTCTTTTTACCCATTTCTGGCCTCATCATCAAATACAATCATTACTGCAATACTGATTATCAAAAAGGATACACCTTCAAAAATGCTGTAGTAAAACTAATAAGTCTTATGGAAAGAGAGAGAGAAAAAGAGAGAGTAAGACAGAGAAAGAGACTCAGACCAACCATTGAATATTGGTGTAAATTTGTACCCAGATAATTAACAAGAGAGTAACAACTACAATTTTTCAAAAATACCAGCACAGGCCAGGCACGGTGGCTCACACTTGTAATCCCAGCACTTTGGGAGGCCGAGGCAGGCAGATCACGAGGACAAGGGTTCGAGACCAGTCTGACCAACATGGTGAAATCCCGTCTCTACTAAAAATAGAAAAGTTAGCAGGGCGTGGTGGCACGTGCCTGTAATCCCAGCTACTCAGGAGGCTGAGGCAGGACAATCGCTTGAACCCAGGAGGCGGAGGCTGCAGTGAGCTGAGATCGTGCCACTGCACTGCAGCCTGGGCGACAGAGCAAGAATCTGTCTCAGATAAATAAATAAATAATAAAAAAATACCAGCACAGTTAAAAATCGGTTAAATTACTCATAAGTAAAGAAATAGGACTTGCGGGGACTCAAACAGATATTTATACACCCATGTTCATAGCAGCATTATTCATAATAACCAAAAAGTGGAAGCAACTTACGTATCCATCAACACTTAATAAACAAAATGGGGTATATATACAATGAAATACTATTGAGCCTTACAAAGGAAGGAAATCCTGACATATGCTACAACATGGGTAAACTCGGACAACATTATGCAAAGTGAAATAAGCCACACTCAAAAGGACAAATACCATAAAACTCCAGTTGTAGGAGACATGTAGAGTGGTCAAATTCATAGAGACAGAAAGTAGAATGGTGGTTGCCAGGGGCTGGAAGATGGGGAATGGGAAGTTAGTGTTTAATGGGGGCACAGTTTCAGTTTGAAAAGATGAAAAGAGTTCTGGAGATGGATGGTGATGATGAGAACAATGTGAATGTACTTCATGCCATTGTATTCTGAAAAATGATTAAAATGGAAAATTTTACGTGAGGTATATTTTACCACCATTTAAAAATATTTTAAATAAAAAAAGGAATGTGACGTCACTTAACATTTTAAAAAGGTAATACCAGCTTAACTGAAGAGGAGGTAAAGAGGAGTTGAGGCAGCTGAGTTGTAACAAGAGCAAAATGCACAGAGCTCAGAGAGAGCCAGGCAAAATCACTTCCGGAACACAGCCATGGCCAACGCAAACCAAGAAGGACAAGGTGAATGGGTCCTGTGTTCCTTCACAGCTTACAGAATTCTGCTGGCTTTGTGCACCACTGCAAAATATAAACATGCTGGGGAAACACTGGTTTCTGCATTATTCTGACATCATTCCCATATTTGCTATCATAATAATAGATGAGCTAACCTGTGTTACAGAAACACATGTTGTGGCAAACATGGTTTGTTATTTAACATTTCCGATAATAGTCTGTAAGACTACCGAAAGAATGCTTAGCTTACTAAATTTTAATCGGTCCCAATTTTGCATATACCCAAGTGGCAGCAACCACCCTGTGGTACACCTCCACCCACGTGAGTACGCACTCGTGCAGGCTTAGCTACACATTTATTTCGAATTACTTTTCATTGCTTCCCTTGAATTATTCTATTTCTACTTAGATCAGTGTAGAAACTTTTGATTTAGCCATGAAGGAAAAAATAAGCAACTATTGGATCCTTCCAGTGGGCTGCTGCAGTATTTTCACAAGATGACTATACAGGAGAATGTGGCGATGCATTTTTGCTGTCCTTCAATGAGCCTGACTGAACCCTCTAAGACTTCCACGGACGGTGTGAAGTTGGGGCCAGAGAAATGAACCCTGCTTTTCCCTCTGGGAATCACACCTAGAACTTCAGGTTGACCCCACTTATGAAAGACTTTCAGGGGTCAGAAGAGTGGTCCTGACTCCAAAGCCCTTTCCCCACTGGCTATTCCCATCCTATATTGTAAAACCTGGGGAAGTGACTGCAGAGGTAGATTTTGAGGAAGAGAAGCGTGAAAGGTAGAAGGAAGGGAAAGGCGGGAGAACGCAGTGTGCCACTACCCAGTGGAGAGTGGGCCCAGAGAGGTGTGCTGGCAGGGCCAGAGTGCCAACAAAGTCTAGTCTGCCCATTTGGCCTCTGGATCCAGGGGAATGCAGATAATATTTTGCTAGTTTTCTACAAATGCCATGAAGAAGCCAAACTGCAAAAGAAATACACCATGTGAAAGAAATGTAAGTTCTAGAAAGGAAAAAGTGAGGGTAAATGCACTTCCAACATGTCGACATAGTAGATGAATCACAGCCAGTTATACTTGTTCTAGTGTTACATGAATCCTTTCAACAGTTGGCAAAGAGATATTCTGATTTCTGCTGTACACTTTTATGACAAGGTAAGGGCCTTCTATTGAACATAAAAGAAACTTTATATAGAACACACGATGTCCGCAAAGCTTAACGACACACCAAATGAACACACTGTCACCAACACAAAGGGTACAAAGTGAAACCTTAAGCCTGCTTAGGAAGCACGAGCAGATGTAGGGGCATGATTTTCCTCACCTTATAGGAGCCATCTCTAACTCAGGATGCATGAGTTGGAAAGGGCAGCATCTTCCTAGGGTAGCAACACGGTGGGCATTAGGGCCAGAGACCTGGAATCCACATGCTCAGCAATCACTGGTAAATCATGTCTGCCACATGGATGCCGCATACCAGTGTGATCAATAAAGTAAAAATTCAAAAGCTGGCCATTCTATTTCTAATATATTCCCAAGAGAAATTTTTGCCCCCATACACCAACAGACAGGCGCAAGAATGTTAAAAGCAGCACTGCTTGTGAAAACAAAAAAACTGGAAACAATCTAAATGTCCCTCCACCACAAAACGAATAAATAAACTGTGGAATACCCACACAATGGAACAGGGTACCATGGTGAAACTGAAGAAATTACAGTTACATGCAACAGCAGGCGGGGTTCTCAGAAACCAGAGGTTGAATGAAACAGAAAGCAAGCTGCAGAGGAACACATGGCATGCTATTCCATTTATGAGAAGTGCAATGATGCATCTGTTCAAGGGTACAGACACCTGTGGTGAAACTTTCCAGAAAAGCAATGGAATGGGGAACACAAATTTCCAGTAAGTAGTCATCCCTGTGTGGGGAGAGCACAAAGGGAGCTTCAAAGTGATGGTGTTGGGTGGCAGGCATATGGGTTGTTCATTGGATCATTAATTCTTTACATTTTAGCCCAGGAGCGGTAGCTCATGCCTGGAATCCCAGCACTTTGGAAGGCGCAAGCAGACAGATCACTTGAGGTCAGGAGTTCAAGACCACCCTGGCCAACATAATGAAACCTTATCTCTACTAAAAATCCAAAAATTAGCCAGGTATGGTGGCGCATGCCTGTAGTCCCAGCTACTCGGGAGGCTGAGGCAGGAGAATTGCTTAAACCCACGAGGCAGAGGTTGCAGTGACCCGAGATCACACCATTGCACTCCAGCCTGGGCAACAGAGCGAGACCCTGTCTCAAAAAAATTTTTTTTAATTAAAAAAAATTCTTTATATTTTACACATATTTTATGATGGTGTTGGATTAACTGATTTAATAAAGATGCTTTCTTAAAAGGGGATCAACAGTCTACTGCCTAGTTACGAAAGAACTGTAAGGAGACTTTCGTGCCTCAAACTGAAGGGATTGCTACCCTTCAGGAGAGGGAAGAAATGGAGATTGGTTGCTCCAGAGCTTACTCCTGGCCTCACACAGTCCCAGGGCTTGTATTCCCAGGTACATGTGAACCTTGACTCTGTCACTCAAATAAGACAGATGCCGGGTTGAACACTGGCTGTGGCTGCTAACTGGAATGCCTCCTCTTTCTTGGCAGTGGTCAAAACACAACAGTACTCTGGAGCAGGCATCAGCAAACGGCAGCCCATGGGCCACAGCCAGCTGGCCACCTGATTTTGTATAGCTTGGAAAGTAAGAATGGCTTTGGCATTTTTTTTTTTTTTAGTGGTAGAAAAATATAAATAAGAATAATACTTTATAACATGAGAAAATTATAATTATATGACATTCAAATGTTAGTGGCCATAAAATTTTGTTAGAACACAATCACCTTCATCTATTTATCGGCTGTGGCTGCTTTCACTTGACAATAGCAAATTGAGTAACTGTAAGAGATTAGGCAGAAAACCTGAAATATTTACTATCTGAGCCTTTGCAGAAAATGTTTGCTGATCCCCGCACAAGAGAAAAGCTAAAAAAATCAAGGCCAGAAGAACCTAAGATACAAAGTCTGCTCCTTTGCTTATATTGAGATTCATTCTACAAAGAATTTGTAGCTGTTTGTGAGAAAACATAATAAACAACAACATACATTTAAACAAAACAAAACAAAACAAAAAACGAGGGCTAGGAATAATCTGGATAAAATGGAAAGGTTGTGGGCCCAGGGAGAAACACCGTCAAGAACACAGTCTGGCCAGGCACGGTGGCTCATGCCCGTAATCCTAGCACTTTGGGAGGCTGAGGTGGGAAGATTGATTGTTTGAGACCAGCCTAGGCAACATAGTTAAGAGCCCATCTCTACAAAAAATAAGAAAGAATACAAAGCCTCCACAAGTATCAACAGTGGAATACAAATCTGTGTTTGAAGCCAGCCAAAGCAGAAAGGTACACAATTGTGGAAAACTTTTGAGTCTAAGGAAAACAAACAAAAACATCATAGTTATTTGGAGCAAAGCAGTTCTCCCATCAGGTGTGAAGCTCACAAACAGATTGGCAGTTTCGACAATATCCCTACAGCACAAGTAGCAGCAGCTTTGGGGTTTCCTGTGACAGAAGCCGGGCGTACAGTTCTCCAATATGCTGGGAAAAAGCAGCTCAGGGAGCCCTCTTGTCAGGCTGGTCTCACAGGCAGACGTGACCACATTTCAGCAGAAAGAGATCGTGCTCAGGCTGCCCGGGTCCCTATTATGCCCTACTGGGAGCACAAGTAAATTGTATTAGCCAAGTACACAACCTGTGCCAAGAGAGCTGGGTTTCGGTTCTCGTGGAGAACATGATGATACATGCGTGCCATCTGCACAGCGAAGACACTCAGGAACAGTACACAGTCACCTGCTCAAAGTCGGTGGGTGAACAGTGAGAACAATCGGTCTTTGAGCTGTCTCAGGAGCAGGACTGAGGGGTAAGGCTGCCCTCCTGGCTCTCCACTCTAAAGCCTGCCTGAGCTCCGTCCACCTGAGCTGCTCTGACACCCAGGCTGGCCCTGCTCACCTGACCCCAGAGCTGCAGGGGGTGCATAGTTACTGCTTTCCACAAAGGGAAGGAGTCAAAAGTCACATGAGATAACCACCGGGTCCTAATTGGATGCAGATACCCCAAAAAGCCTGAAGACATGAAGCGCAACTTTACAAAGGGTGAAAAGACACAAGATACTGGGTTTAACTTCACAGGGGCAGTTTTAGTGCCAGGATCTGTGAATTGGTCTCACGTCCATCACTGATAGGAAGTACCCTCTGCTCCACTTCCGTTTTGTAATCCCCCAAGATGGAGATCAGGAGTTCCAATCCTGACTTGCCTGATTTTCAGCGGCACATCACTGGGCAAGTCCACACCCTCCTTGTAGAGGTGAAATGAGAAGCTTGTGATGAAAGCCTTGCGGGGCCCCAGGCAGGACAAACACTGGCGAGTGATTTTGTTAATGACAAAAGAATGATCAGCCTACTTATGTAACTTTAAACTTAAAAATCATATTTTACATATTGTTTTTAACCTCTGTATAAGTTTTTGAAAGGTAAGATATTCACATGGTTCAAAAACACCAAGATGCTACAAAGAGAGGCACACTGAGAAATCTGGCTCCCACACTGTCCTGGTCCTCTGCATGCCCCCACCATGGACTGCCATTGTGTTGACTCTTTGGTGTCTACCCAGCATCTCTCAATTATTTACAAATAAACACAAATATATATTCTTACTTTTCTCTTACACAAAAACGCAAAGAAGATATATAAATTGTTCTGTACCTTACTTTTTGCTCTGAATACTATAGAACAGAAATTTTTCCACGTGGGCCTTCTCTTCCTTCTGTCCCAGCTGCAGAATGTCCCCCTTTGTGGCTGGACTACAGTTTAAGTGGACACACAGTTTTCACAACCAACGCTGTGATGTGCAACCTTATCCACACTGGCAGACAAATTCCCAGAAGCATATTGTAGATTTTAATTTCTCCCACGCTATTATTTTATCAGTCACTTTTATTCTTGTCAATGGCTTTAGTCAATGGTAAGAAACACAAGAGATGGGAACTGGGATGGCAAAAGTCTGGGGAATTCTGGTTTTCACTGGCGACACTGGAGAAGGAGTAACAGATGGGGCAAGGCTGTCCTGTCATCCTGCCCTCTCTCCTCCTCCTCTTTGTTAACATTGCCACACAAAGAGTTGAAGAAAGAACAAATAGGGACATGGGACCTAAAAATAAGTGTGCTTGTAATTTTCCATGAAAAAGGGAGCCTTGAACTTCATATAACCCACTGCTCCATGATACTGAGGTCTTGGAAGCACCAAGACAAAATCCAGACGGTTCCTAACTTCAATAATGTTGCCGTATTTCTTGATATCCTACACCTTTACATCCTCACTTGCCACATCTCTCTGTAAAATGAGGGCAGTGTTTGGGAGCTAGGCATGTGAGGGTGCCACAGAATACAGGATAACTCGAGGTGCTTCTCACTTTGGCCACCACAACTTGCACATTCAAAACTGTTTTTTCTGTCTCTTATGTGACAGGCTGTGCTAGACAGATGTTAGGAGTGCAAAGATATAATCACTCATCTTAAGTCAAACGATTGACTCTGGGATGGGCATTGAGTTCCACAGCTACCAAACACAGAGGTGAGCACAGGACACCAGGATGGAGTCACAGCCAGGAGGGCAACCCAACAGCATCTGTGCACACTGACAGCACAGCCACAGCCCTCCGAGTGTGAAAGTGAACAGAGGCACGTGAGGGGAAATTAAGGCACTGGGGTGTGGTGGGTGGGGTGTGCAGGGCATGGGACAGGGTCATGAGATGTGGAGAGCACGTGGACAGGAGACTGTGAACTGCCTGGTGGACCCTGCTCAGTGGTCCCTAAATTTCTGCCTTTGCCAGCATCACCAGGGAGCTTGTGAAATGCACAGTCCCCAGGCTACCCACAAAGGTCAGCCCTAGCAGGTCTTGGGTAAGCTCAAGAAAGCATCCCAGGGAATCCTTCTGCAGATCCAACCCAGCTTTAAGAAACGCTGCTGAGGGCAATGGAAGTGTGGGGTGGTGGTCCAGGTCACCCCAGAGCTGGCAGCAGGGAAGACGTGAGA
>NW_012098099.1:4095370-4109567 GCF_000951045.1 Mandrillus leucophaeus
CCCCAAGATGGAGATCAGGAGTTCCAATCCTGACTTGCCTGATTTTCAGCGGCACATCACTGGGCAAGTCCACACCCTCCTTGTAGAGGTGAAATGAGAAGCTTGTGATGAAAGCCTTGCGGGGCCCCAGGCAGGACAAACACTGGCGAGTGATTTTGTTAATGACAAAAGAATGATCAGCCTACTTATGTAACTTTAAACTTAAAAATCATATTTTACATATTGTTTTTAACCTCTGTATAAGTTTTTGAAAGGTAAGATATTCACATGGTTCAAAAACACCAAGATGCTACAAAGAGAGGCACACTGAGAAATCTGGCTCCCACACTGTCCTGGTCCTCTGCATGCCCCCACCATGGACTGCCATTGTGTTGACTCTTTGGTGTCTACCCAGCATCTCTCAATTATTTACAAATAAACACAAATATATATTCTTACTTTTCTCTTACACAAAAACGCAAAGAAGATATATAAATTGTTCTGTACCTTACTTTTTGCTCTGAATACTATAGAACAGAAATTTTTCCACGTGGGCCTTCTCTTCCTTCTGTCCCAGCTGCAGAATGTCCCCCTTTGTGGCTGGACTACAGTTTAAGTGGACACACAGTTTTCACAACCAACGCTGTGATGTGCAACCTTATCCACACTGGCAGACAAATTCCCAGAAGCATATTGTAGATTTTAATTTCTCCCACGCTATTATTTTATCAGTCACTTTTATTCTTGTCAATGGCTTTAGTCAATGGTAAGAAACACAAGAGATGGGAACTGGGATGGCAAAAGTCTGGGGAATTCTGGTTTTCACTGGCGACACTGGAGAAGGAGTAACAGATGGGGCAAGGCTGTCCTGTCATCCTGCCCTCTCTCCTCCTCCTCTTTGTTAACATTGCCACACAAAGAGTTGAAGAAAGAACAAATAGGGACATGGGACCTAAAAATAAGTGTGCTTGTAATTTTCCATGAAAAAGGGAGCCTTGAACTTCATATAACCCACTGCTCCATGATACTGAGGTCTTGGAAGCACCAAGACAAAATCCAGACGGTTCCTAACTTCAATAATGTTGCCGTATTTCTTGATATCCTACACCTTTACATCCTCACTTGCCACATCTCTCTGTAAAATGAGGGCAGTGTTTGGGAGCTAGGCATGTGAGGGTGCCACAGAATACAGGATAACTCGAGGTGCTTCTCACTTTGGCCACCACAACTTGCACATTCAAAACTGTTTTTTCTGTCTCTTATGTGACAGGCTGTGCTAGACAGATGTTAGGAGTGCAAAGATATAATCACTCATCTTAAGTCAAACGATTGACTCTGGGATGGGCATTGAGTTCCACAGCTACCAAACACAGAGGTGAGCACAGGACACCAGGATGGAGTCACAGCCAGGAGGGCAACCCAACAGCATCTGTGCACACTGACAGCACAGCCACAGCCCTCCGAGTGTGAAAGTGAACAGAGGCACGTGAGGGGAAATTAAGGCACTGGGGTGTGGTGGGTGGGGTGTGCAGGGCATGGGACAGGGTCATGAGATGTGGAGAGCACGTGGACAGGAGACTGTGAACTGCCTGGTGGACCCTGCTCAGTGGTCCCTAAATTTCTGCCTTTGCCAGCATCACCAGGGAGCTTGTGAAATGCACAGTCCCCAGGCTACCCACAAAGGTCAGCCCTAGCAGGTCTTGGGTAAGCTCAAGAAAGCATCCCAGGGAATCCTTCTGCAGATCCAACCCAGCTTTAAGAAACGCTGCTGAGGGCAATGGAAGTGTGGGGTGGTGGTCCAGGTCACCCCAGAGCTGGCAGCAGGGAAGACATGAGAGGCCAGGAGCTGACCGAGGGGGACCCCGATGCAGAAGTCCAGGTGCATGATGAGGGGGTGGGGGGCCTGAGCCTGCAGAGCAAGGGACAGATTTGGGGTGGAACTGAGTGGATGTATGACTGAAGCCCACTGTCTCAGTGGGCACACAGCAGGGAAGGAGCCCCGCCGGTCCAGAATTGGAACCGGCTTCCCAGAGGAAGGGATTTTAAGTTGGGATCTGAGGATGAACTTGCATTCGTGAGGTAGCCAGGCAGACATGTGCGGACTCCTAAAATAGTCACTTAAACTTCCCAGGGCTGCCCTAAGAGCCACGATCCCCACCCCCAACCACGAATGTGTTCCAAGCATGTTTAATAAAATTTCTCCGCCTACCTGCTTGCTTTAGGACTGCAGCTGTGGGTACAGTCACAGGATTCCCAGTATTCCAACAGTAAGGCCAAGGAGGGGCACCATGGCTCTGGTTTCTGGGAAGGGAGCAGCAGCCTTTCCCTCCACTGCCCCCAGAATGGAGAATGAAAGTGTGGGCAGGGCATGAAGGAGAGGGGAAGAACACAGCTGCTGTCTCATCCCCTCTGCCTCCCCAATAAGCCAATCAGAAAGGATACAATGGTATGGGACATCTGGTACCAACGAGGACAAATGGGGATCAGATAAGTGACTTTCACGCCCACGCACAGGGGGTGAGTTACCCTTCCCCCACATCACTTTCTCCGGGTGTCAGTTAGTTATTCTAAACATCCCATGCCAATTACCTAATTCCTTTATTAATGAACTTAATTTGGTGGGAATAGCCTTCTTAGAGTCTTTCCTACTGCTCTCTAGCTCCTGCATGCTGTATCCAAGTCCCTCAGGTGGGTGTCTGGGAGCCACAGCTCAGTTTGCTGGGAAGGAGCTCAACACCCACCCCGGCCCCACTCAGGGCAGTGAAGGGCATCCTGAGAGGGCAAGCCAGGGGTGGAGGACACACTCAAGGCTCCCCGGGTGACTCAGGTAACTGTGCTTCACAAACAGCATCCAGCACCACTGCTGACGAGGCCGAGCCGAAGGGCCCAATCCTTCATCCTGAGCCCCTCTGCTTACATCTCTGTGTGCTATGCACACATTGGAGAAGGTCTACCTATCATTCCCTTCACAGAAGAGCTCGTGCTGATTTCTATAGTCTGCAAACCACTGTACAGATACAGTTCTATGTAATCATTATCCTTATAGTCATGCGCCACCACACCCAGCTATTTTTTTTTTTTTTTTTTTATTTTTGGTAGAGACAGGGTTTCACCATGTTGGCCAAGCTGGTCTCGAACTCCTGGTCTAAATGATCTGCCCACCTTGGCCTTCTAAAATGCTGGGATTACAGGCATGAGCCACCGTGCCCAGCCTCTTTTTTATGTTTAAAACAGTGTGGTCCTTTCTTGCCATCTTGGCCAGACTGGTCTCAAACTCCTGGGCATCAAGCAATCCTCCTGCCTTGCCTCCCAAAGTGCTGGGATTACAGGTATGTGCCACTGTGCCCAGCCTTATTCCTAATTGTAAAATAATGCATCACAGCTTCAACCATCTTTATAACACTTGAGCATGGAACCCCTATATATATAACTTATTGATAAATCATGTGGAAGTACTAACGTAATATTATACACCTTATGAAATGCAGTTAAGCCAGAAATCTTTAAAGATGGGATAACATACACAAAAATAGAAGTTGTGGGAACCACCAGCTCCCACCAGCCCATTAGTGGTCAGGGAAAGGAAAGTCTAGTTACCACTGCGGGTAGTAAACCACTAAATCGCAGAGATTAAAGCCAGGACATTGCTTCATTCAAATGTATCTTTTAAATACATATTTGGAAACATAAAGAGGAACTCTGTAAGAAAAAGTTGGTTTGCAAGTTAACACGGTAACTTCTTTTATTATTTTCTTCTCCTTGGAAAAGTACCATCCCGCCAAATGCCAAGGCCATAATCTCTTTTCAAGTTTAAATCAAATCCCCAGAATTCATAAAGGAACATTCTCTTGAACAAAGACTCAGAGAAAGGGTTCTAGACTTTAGGCTGTTCTAAATTAACTGAACATGGCCCTGGATTAAACTGTCTCCCTGGAGCGATTAAGACAGGAAGGCAACTCATCACTTTAGAGACACAGTTTACCTTTGAGGGCTCCTGACCTAGTGCCAGGCACAGTTGGAAGCCACACCAGTGCAGGGCAGGAGAGCACGTCCTACCTCATGGGACTCATGGTGGTGCATGGGTGTTCATGGTAGTTACAACTCTGGAGGACTCCTGAGGGGGCACAAAGTAGACAGGGCCTAACAGGCACTCCTGGCTGGCTTTTCCAAGAGCCACACGATGCTGGCATCTAAAGGAAGAGCAAGGGTTGGCAGAAGAGACGGAAGACTGTCCCAGGCAAAGCCCATATGAGATCTGGAAGAATTTCCAAACGGCAGGAAAATCGAGGGCTTAGAGACAACTGGAGGAATCACGAGATGAGGAGACCAAGAAGGGGCCCAGGTGTCGGGGGAGGGCCCCTGTGGCTGTGAGGAGTCTGAACTCACCTAAAGCACAGGGGAGCCCCAGTGCTTTCAGAAAGATTCAGCTCTCATTCAGAATTCCACCCTGACTGCAGCGTGTGGCTAGGAGAGACTGGACAGGGAGCCTGGACTACAGACCTGGCCTTGGCCAAGCTGGAGAAGAAAGCGACAGTGAACAGTAACCACGGGGATGGCAGTGGTGGTGACAACACTAGGAGCCAGGTGTGGTACAAGTGCTTTACACTTATTTATTCCATTAACTGACAGAACAGTTTCCTGAGGTAGGAACACTGTCACCTCCATTTTCCAGGGAAGAAGATGAGGCCCTGAGGGCTTAAATGACTTAAGTCAGACACTTGAAGGAATAATGAAACAATGAGACTAAAAACCGTGAAGGTGCCAGGCGTGGTTGCTCACACCTGTAATCCCACCACTTTGGGAGGCTGAGGTGGGTGGATCACCTGAGGTCAGGAGTTTGAGACCAGCCTGACCAACATGGGGAAACCCAGTCTCTACTAAAATTGCAAAATGTAGCCAGGCGTGGAGGTGTGCACCTGTAATCCTAGCTACTTGGGAGGCTGAGGCAGGCGAATTGCTTGAACCTGGGAGGTGAAGGTTGCAGTGAGCTGAGATCATACCACTGCACTCCAGCCTGGGTGACAGAGTGAGACTCTGTCTCAAAACACAAAACAAAACAAAACTGCTAAGGCAAATAAGATGCCATGGAGTCAGCCCACATGCCCATGAACAACGAATTGGATAAAGTGGTTCCTATACACCATGGAATACTACACAACCATAAAAAAAATGAAATCATGTCCTTTGCAGCAATAGGAATGCAGCTGGAAGCCATTATCCTAAGTGAATTAACGCAGGAACAGAAACCTAATACTCGATGTTTTCACTTATAAGTGGGAGCTAAGCATTAGGTACACATAGACATAAAGATGGGAACAAGAGATACTGGGGACTACTAGAGGGCAGGGAGCAGAGAAAGGGTTGAAACATACTCCCTCCTGGGTACTATGCTCACTACCTGGGTGATGGGATCATTCATACCCCAAACTTCAGCGTCATGCAATACACCCATGTAACAAACCAGCACATGCACCCCCTGAATCTAAAATAAAAGTTGAAATTGCAAAACATTTAAAAATGAAAAAAGAAAAACCCAAATAAGATGTCGTTTAAAGCACACAGTAATAAGTCTTTTATTGCTTCAGCAACATAAAATTTACATATAGAATTTATCCACTAGAAGTGTAAAATTCAATGATTTTTAGTAAAGTTATGGTTATGCAACCATCGCCACAATCCAATTTTAGAACATTTCAATCATTCCAAAATATTTTCCTTGTGCCAATGTGCAGTCAATCCCTATTCCCAACCCTGGCCCCAACCACAGATCCACGTTCTGTCTCTAAAAATATGTGATAACAGTTTAAGTCCAAATATATTTAATCATGTTTGGATTTATTATTTTTCCTTCCACTGAAGACATTCAAAGTCCCTAACAGCTACTTCAGGAGAACCAGGCAGCTTTATTTTTAGTTTGTATAACTTTATGCCATATGTTATTTCCCTCCTACTTCTTTTTCCTCACTGTAAAGGATTTATTCTGCTCTTGGCATTGGTGGTTTATCTAGGATCGTATTTATAATAGAGTCAAATGCATATCAAGCTAGCATGGTCTGAAGTCAATATACTATCTGCTTAATTGTAAATGTTTCTCTGTACAGAAAGGATAACTTTATTCCAGTGAAGCTTTCATTTTTGTTTTATGGAGTCATTACTAAGGAAAAATTATAATCTCCTCCACAGAAGTACAAACAGCAGTCCTGGAGTATCACCAACCCTGAGAATACTTTACCTGCATGTTCACAGCTATCGTAGCACTACGACACAGCATCTGAACTGAAATAACTTTATTCTGACATCTGCTGCATGGGACAACCTGCTGAATACACGAGGCTCCCATGAGACCTGATTTTCCTACCCTAAAATGAGGCTCAGGGGTAGGAAACCCTGCCTCTTCTTTCCTTCTTGCAAATCTCTGCTCTTTGGCAGACTGTGAGGGAGAGGGTTGTCTTCAGGTCACTCCCGGAGTGATTTGCTGTCTTACGAACGCACTGAGCATCCCCGCCCCAGCCGCCACCAGCAGGCCTGGCTTTATCTTCTTCAGGAATCTTCCTTCCCAGGGGCCTTTCTCAGAGGTTCTGCCCTGAGAGGCCAGGCACCACCCCTTCCCCAACTGCATCACCAGGGCAGTGGACCTCTTTGTGGCTCCCAAGTTCCTCCTTTACTCAGGAAGTCCCAGCGAGAGGCAGGGGCGGGCGAGGGTTCCCTGGGCCTCCCCTCCTCAGCCCTGCCTTCTACTCACACCGCACTCAGGGCTGAAAGGGCCCACGCCCCAGTCTGCTGCCTCCCAGCTCTCCCAGAGAGGCCACATGCAGTCATCACCTCATGGGGACCCAGCAGTGGCCTGCTCAGCCCCTCTGGCTTCACCTCCTCCCCATTCAGCTGAGGCTGCAGGGTCTGGGGCTTCTACTATAGCCAAGGAAAACCTGTCAGGTCCAGCTGCGGTCCCCACAGTGGTGACACTGCTCCTTGTACCTTTAAAATGGCTCTGGAACAGCAGCTGTCAACTGGGAATGATTCTGCTCCCAAGAGCATGTTCATTTGGCAATGTCTGAAGACACTGAGCTGTCACACCCGGGAAGGGAGGTAGAGTTCTCATGGCATCTAGGGAATAGAACTAGGGATTCACTAAACATCCCACAAAACACAGGCCAGCCCCTACAACAGTCATCTGGCCCAAAATGTCAACTAAATGTGACTCTATAATAATCTCAAATAAAAAAAAAAGTCAGGGCCAGGCATGATGGCTCACCCCTATAATCCCAACACTTTTGAGGGCCAAAGTGGGAGGATCGCTTGAACCCAGGAGTTTGAGACCAGCCTGGGCAACTTAGTGAGACCTCATCCCTACAAAAAAACTCAAAAATTAGTCAGGCGTGTTGGCATGCATCTGTGGTCCCAGCTTCTCAGGAGGCTGAGGTGGGAGGATCACTTAAGCCCAGGAGTTTGAGACTGCAGTGAGAGTGAGCTATGATCATGCCATGGCAGACCTGCTGCAAAGCACATCCTACTTTATCTGTGAGGGCTGTTAAATCAAGTTTAGTGTAAAGCTGCCTCCTTACATATTTTAAGTTCAGCCTAAAAGTTTCTCTGTGCATAGTGAACTATAACCTATGTGGAGGTGTCAATAGACTGTAACCTAGTCTTATGCCAGTCACCGAGTTTTTGCCAATCAAAGGGGACTAACTGTTTAAACCATGTTCAAATAAGGCAAGCCTTGTAACCAATCCAGCTCCTTCTGTACCTCACTAATGTTTTCTGTACATCACTTTCCTCTTTCTGTCCATAAATCTTCTTCTACTGCATGACTGTGCTGGAGTATCTCTGAGCCTGCTCTGGCTTGGGAGGCTGCCCAGTTTGGGCATCGTTCTTCACTCAATTAAACTCTACTAAATTTAATTTGGCTAAGGGTTTTTTTTGGTTGTTTTGTTTTGTTTTGTTTTTGAGATGGAGTCTCGCTCTGTCACCCAGGCTGAAGTGCAGTGGCGCGATCTCGGCTCACTGCAAGCTCCGCCTCCCGGGTTCACGCCATTCTCCCGCCTCAGCCTCCCAAGTAGCTGGGACTACAGGCACCCACCACCACGCCCAGCTAATTTTTTTTTTTTTTTTGTATTTTTAGTAGAGACGGGGTTTCACCATGTTAGCCAGAATGGTCTCGATTTCCTGACCTTGTGATCCACCTGCCTCGGCCTCCCAAAGTGCTGGGATTACAGGCATGAGCCACCACGCCTGGCCTAAGGTCTTTCTTTTAACAGGGCAAATATCAGCCATTGCTGATTAGTTGATTGCTAAGTTTTTTAATCTTAGAAATGGACTGGTATTTTGAAGAGGACTCTAAGAGGCATGTAATCTCTTTGATCTAGGTATCCACACTTGCACAGGGCCTGCGCACAGGAGGGTATGTCACCACTCACCCAGTGAAAGTGATCAGAAGGCAGAGAAGGCCAGTGTCTTGGAGTAGACAAACAGTACATGAAGGGCACTGGAAATACACACTGATTTAGAACTAGCAGCAAACATCAACCCCTCCTCATCCAGCAGCTGCCTGGCAGAGACCAGGGCCTGGATAACATGGGCAGGGAGGCAGTAATTGATCCAGGATCACAGAATATCTGTGGCAATAGATTTCAGCTATGCTTTATGCACTAGCATTCCCTCCAGGGCCCTAATGCAGAGCAGCACCTCTTTTACCAGCATCATGTGTTATGCTTCCTCATATGATTTCATTTAATCAAAGGCTTCCCTGCCTAAAAAGAATTTTAAAACCACTAGTCCAGCATCTGTGTATCAGGGTGTATCAATTAAGATTCTTAATTGCAAGAAACAGAAATCAACAATGCTTGATTTAAGCAGATACTTTGCTAAAAGGATATTAAGGAGGTAGGGGTGGGCAATCAAGAACAAGAGGCAAACATACCCCAGAACTGGTCAGGTAAGGCCCCGACTGCAATAATCCCAAGCCCTCAGTGCCACAGCCTGTGCAGCCAACAGCACCAGCCCTGGCCACTACTTACTGCCACCAGCCACACAGTCTCTGCCATCCCAAGGACTCAGCCCTGTATAAACTACTATTCCCACAGCCAGACTGAGCTCTTCACAGTCCCCGAGCTTTTGGTGCCACTGGCTCTCAATCAGAGATTAGGATGATTGCATGGACCTGCAGGGCCCAGACCCTAGCTGCAAAGGATGCTAGGAAGTGAATCTCTGCATTTGTATTTTTCCCACTGTGTGGTGGACTCTGCTGCCCACCAAGTGTCGTAAAAAAAGAAATTTTCCAAGCACAGAAAGGGATCTAAAAGGATGACAGTGGGTACATACAGAAAAACCTCTCTCAAGCCATGTTTTCCCCTGCTCTCACACCACAACAATCAACACGGAAGACTTCTGTGACTGTATTAGTTCATTTTCACACTGCTATAAAGACATATTTGAGACTGGGTAATTTATAAACAAAAGAGGTTTAATTGACTCACAGTTCCGCATGGCTGGGGAGGCCTCAGGAAACTTACAATCATGGCGGAAGGGGAAGCAAGGCATGTCTTACATGGTGGCAGGAGAGAATGTGGGAGTGGGGGTGCTGCCAAACACTTCTTTTTTTTCTTTTTTAGACGGAGTCTCGCTCTGTTGCCAGGCTGAAGTGCAGTGGTGCAGTCTCAGCTCACTGCAATCTCTGCCTCCCGGGTTCAAGCGATTCTCCTGCCTCAGCCTCCCGAGTAGCTGGGATTACAGGCATGCACCACCACACCCAGTTAATTTTTTTTTTTTTTTTTTTTTGTAGAAACGGGGTTTCACCATGTTGGCCAGGATGGTCTCAATCTCCTGACCTTGTGATCCGCCCGCCTTGGCCTCCCAAAGCTCTGGGAGCCAAACACTTTTAAACCATCAGATCTCATCAGAACTTACTCATTATCATGAGAACAGCATGAGGGAAACCATCCCCATGATCCAATCCCCTCCTACCAGGTCCCTCCCTTCACATGTGGAGATTACAGTTCAAGAAGAGATTTGGGTGGGGACACGGAGCTAAACCATGTCAGTGACTGAATGTATAGGTTTCTTTCCACACACACCAAGCATCAGACACCAGCTGGGTGTCCTCCAATTCTGTTTCTATACTATCTACCTGGAGGTAGTACCAGACCCCACCTGTTTGGGGCTCAGTCTCCAAGACTGTCCCCAATCCCCCTGCACTCCCCACCCCCCAGCCTTCAGACACTAGTTGCAAGTCTGAGCCTCCAGAACTTCTGACCAACTGGCTTCAAGCTGAGGTTTCCATAATCCCCCATTTGGGTTTGGTTAATTTGCTGAAGCAACTCGCAGAAACACCGACTTAAGGTTTACTGGCTTATTATAAAGCAGAGGTGTACAATCTTTTGACTTCCGTGGTCCACAATGAAAGAAAAACAGTCTTGGCCTCATATAAAATACACTAACACTAATGATAGCTGATGAGCTTTAAAAAAAACAAAACCATAATATTTTAAGAAAGTTTACAAATTTGTGTTGGGATGCATTCAAAGCCATCCTGGGCTGCATGCGGCCTGCAGGCCATGGGTTGGACAAGCTTGTTATAAAGGATACTGCAAAGGACACAGATGACGCGAGAGGGCAACGTACGGCAGAAGGGGCACAGAGCTTCCATACCCTCCCTGGTTCACTGTCCTCTAGGAACCTCCACGTGTCCAGCTATCTGGAAGCTCTAGAACCCAGTCCTCTTGGACTTCTATGAAAGCATTCCTTCTCTCAGGGTATGAGACAGGTCCCTCTCCAGGGAGGGTCTTAGGAAAAGACCCACAATCCAAAAGGAGGGGAAGACTAGAGTCCTACCTTGAGGCAGGTGAAAGGAAGGCAGGAGAGAGATTCAACTTTCCTGAGGCTTAACACACCCAACATAATAACAAAAGACTGTAACTAGGGATATGGTAGTTATAAGCTAGGACTCGTGGATGAAAACCAGTGTATGTCATAACACCACAGTAAGGCAGAAGAGCCCTGAGTCCCCAAGAAAGTGAAATACACTGACAAGGGAGAGAAAAAGAGCCCAAATATTATTTATATTGCATGTATAAATATTTAACATAAACATATATAAGCCTTTTTTATGTTTTAAATATTTCATATAAAAAGTAAAGTCCCCTACTTGGACATCAAAAATGAACTTCACAGTCTGACCTTGAACTATGTAAAAGGTCATGGCACCTGACTCTGATGTTAGCAGCCATCAGGCAGATTGCTTTGAAACTAAATCAGATGCCAGCTACCATCGAGCTTGGCCGAAACTAACTACGGAGAAGAGTTTACGATTAATGCGTGAGAAGGCAGTATATGGCCAACTGTATATATAGGTCTTCCCAACTATACTTACTCACTGTGAAAGTGGAAGAAGCAAAGACACAACACCAAAGATAAAGATCTATTTTAAAATATGGGTATATTTATAATTCACACATACTCAGACACTCTGTGGGTGGAGACACGTACAAACATATGTCTGTGGCCAGACATATACAAATCCACGGAGATGTGAAAAGCAAGAAAGATTTACTAAAACAAGATTCAATTAATGATATCTGAACTATGAAAGATAATTCCAAGGTCTTCGATCTCAAGTTTGACCACTGATAAAGTCTGACTTATTGCTGGAGTTGTTTTGTACAAGTGAAATTTTAAACACTTATAATTTAGTCACTATTTATGTTTTTTGGTTTGTTTTAAGCCAGCAACGTGTGTTTTGGCTTTTCTGCTGGGTCTACTCATTTTTGTGTATCTATTCACACAAGAGTATACCTGGAAAATCTGAGGTTTAGAGTACAGCCAAAACTGATTTATGCTTGAAAAATATGAGGCACTTTGGGAAGCCAAAGTGGGAGGATTATCTGAGCCCAGGAGTTCAAGACCAGCCTGGGCCGCATAATGAGGCTCCCTCTCTACATAAAAAATAAAGATTAGCCAGGTGTGGTGGTGCACACCTGTAGTCTCAGCTACTTGGGAGGCTGAGGCAGGAGGACTGCTTGAGCCTCGGAGCTTGAGGCTGCTGTGAGCTGTGATCAGGCCACTGTACTCCACAGCCTGGGCGACAGAGTGAGATCTTGTCTCAAAACAAACAAACAAAAAGAAGCATGGAAAAAAGTAAAATGAACTAAAACTATTCTACTCCAAGTGAGAAGATAAGATGGAAGGAGACTGAAATTATATGGTAATAAGGACAGTTAAACATTGGACTGGATCTCCATTGCAGTGGGGGTGATGAACAGGTAATCTATGGTGAATGATCAAGCAACATTCAGAAGCCAAAACTAGCTGGAAATCTTAAGAACACAGCATTTTTATCGATTAAAGACATATTTTTTAAGGCGATGTCTAAGGACATACATGTAATACTTTGCACTTGGAATCTATGGGAGGGGGACAAAGAAAAAAAGACAATTTAATCTTTCTTGAGGGGAGCTCTGAAAAAAAAAAAAAGACACTTTTAAAATGAAACCAAAGAGAAGCAGGTCCCTGCAATGACTGATACAGGGTTCCACAAAGAGAAGAGCATAATGACTTAACTCTCCACAGCAGGAGTTAAAAAGAACAGGAAATAAACATTTTATATATATAAAATATATGCTTTTTTTTGAGACAGAGTCTTACTCTGTCACCCAGGCTGGAGTGCAGTGGCACGATCTCGGCTCACTGCAACCTCCGCTTCCCAGGTTCAAGTGATTCTCCTGCCTCAACCTCCTGAGTAACTGGGATTACAGGCATGTGCCACCATGCCCAGCTTATTTTTGTATTTTAGTGGAGACAGGGTTTCATCACGTTGGCCAGGCTGGTCTCGAACTCCTGACCTCAGGTAATACTCAGGTCTGCCTTGGCCTTGCAAAGTGCTGGGATTATAGGCATGAGCCACCACACCCAGCCAAAATACAAAATTTTTAATGTACATAGAAAATATTATTTGTGGATGCTGGCAGCAGGTGTTCCTTCAAGGTTATTTCCTGGCCCAGGGGCCTATGATTTGCAGATATTGTGATGAAATTGCCAAAGCTCACCTCTCATTGGAGTTATTTTGATGAAATTTCTAAAGCTCACCTAGCATACTGTCCATTATATTTTGGCTTTTGATAAAAAAGTGCTAAACTTCCATTAAAAATGCATAACTTAAGTATGAAAACCAATACTTCTCCAGGACATTGTTTAAGCCCAGTTCAGACAGAAGATTCCAGCCAGACTCATGAAGCATCCCAAATGAAGTTCTCCAGGCTCCTTCCCAGATGTGGGGTTTGTTTCTGTAGGATGTTGGGTACTTTTTCCTATTACAAAACAATTATTCCAGGTTATGTACTGGTACAATGACTCCATGACTAAGGGGCGAGGAAGAGGGGAAGAGCGAGTAAAAGGAAATCAACACAAAGATACCTTGTATTTTTTCAGCTTAGAAACGAGTTTGAAAATGACCCACACAGATGTGAATAGACATTTTTCCAAAGAGGATATACAAATAACCAATAAACATATGACAAGATGCTAAACATCATTAGTTATTAGGGAAATGCAATTTAAAACCCCAAGAAGATACCACTTCACACCCACTAGAATGGCTTCAATCAAAAAGACAGACAACAACTGTTGATGAGGATGTAGAGAAACAGGCCCTCATACATTGCTGGGGGAAATTAAAATGGTGCAGCCACCCTGGAAAACAATCTGGCAGTTCCTCAAAAAGTTAAACACAAAATTAACATAAACGAAAAATTACTCCAGCAACTTCACTCCTAGGTATATACCCAAAAGAAATGAAAATGTATATCCAAATAAAAACTTGTACATGAATGTTCTTAGCAGCATTATTCACATAATAGCCAAAAAGTGGAAATAATCCAAATGTCCATCACCTGATGAACAGATAAAGAAAATGTGGTACATCTATATAGTGGACTATTATTCAACTACTAAGAAAAAAAAAGAAATATTGATACACGCTTCACCACGGATAAACCTCAAAAACATTATGCTAAGTAAAAAAGTCAGGCACAAAAGGTCACATACTATACAATTTCTATGCAACATCCAGAATCCCAGGATGAGGAGAAGGAAATCCTCAAATTGAATCAGATGATTTTCTCAAGCGCTGGCAGGGCAGTACCCCCAGGAGGACAGGGTTCTTTACCCGCAGTTAAATTTGTCTCTTCATACTTTCTCGATCTAGAAAGGCCAGGAAACAACTGTCCCT
>NW_012098099.1:4109646-4124297 GCF_000951045.1 Mandrillus leucophaeus
GGCTCACTACAAGCTCCGCCTCCTGCATTCACCCCTTTCTCCTGCCTTAGCCTCCTGAGTAGCTGGGACTACAGGCACCCACCACCTCACCCAGCTAATTTCGTTTTGTATTTTTAGTAGACAGGGTTTCACCATGTTGGCCAGGATGGTCTCGATCACCTGACCTCATGATCCACCCGCCTCGGCCTCCCAAAGTGCTGGAATTACAGACGTGAACCACTGTGCCTGGCCAACTGTCCCCTTTCTTAACCTTTTGGTCCCATCTCTAAGTTTATGGATTTGCTACCTCTGCATCTGAAAGAGTTTGGGCTCTGGCTAATTCCAGTCTCACCAAGTACGTCACTTCATGCAAGTCAGCTTATATTCTTTAAGTTTCCTTATGTGTAAAGTGGACATAGTTTACTCACCTCACTGAGGTAGTGTGAGCATTCAGTTAATGAATATCAAAGGCAACAGCATGTGGGGTAAAATAAATCCTCAATAAATGTTAGCGATCATTTATTCTTTCCACAAATTCCTGAGTGCTACTGTGCCACAACTCCACTATATATGCATGACTCCTGCCCTTATGAGGTGCAGTCCACACGGCAGACAGCACCAACACACAATTACAACTGAGAGATGGTCATGGCAGGGGAAATACGTGCTAATAGGGGAGCCCACAGCTGGCGTGCTTAACTATAGAAGTCAGGGAAAGCCCAACTTGGGTTGGCTTCACAGGGGTCACTCTGAATCTTGCCCTTCCACGGCAATTCTAAAGAGTACTATGGGACCAGCCTGGCCCATGTGGTGAAACCCTGTCTCTACTAAAAACACAAAAATCAGCCAGGCATGGTGACGCGCGCCTGTATCCCAGCTATTCAGCAGGCTGAGGCAGGAGAATCGCTTGAACCAGGGAGACACATGTTGCAGTGAGCCGAGATGGCACCACTGCACTCCAGCCTGGGTGACAGATCGAGACTCTGTCAACAATAATAAAAATAATAATAATAATAATAATAATAATAATGGGCACTACGCTCTAAATGGCACTAAATCTCTAACTGAAATTGGTACCCAGTGCCCAGGGTTTGGCAAAGTTACGCATCAATATTACTTATAGCCAAGGGCAAGCAAGGAACTTGGCAAACTGGAGGCTGCTGCGCGGGGGTGGCAGTGTAGAAGGCTCCAGGTTACTGCTCTCTTTTCAGAGGAAAACTCAGACTAGCAAATCTGAAGGAGAGAAGTGCAAGGGTCCAGGCCCTAACAGCTGGACCCTATCTACTATGGCCCGGCAAGAAAGCCATTCCTCTTGGCAGAGCAGTGTGTCCCTCCAGGAACTCAAATGCAGCTTTCTCTAGCATTTAAACTGTGAAACAAATACTTTGAAATCGTCATCCCTCCAGAAAAAACTAAGAGGAGCAAGCTGCTCACAAACAGCCCAGAAGGACACCCCTGGGTAATTTTTCTGAAACCATCTTGTCAAGGGTTAAATTGTGTCCCCACCCCCGCAAATTCCTCTGTTGAAGCCCTAACCCCCAGTACTTCAGAATGTGACTGTATTTGGAGATAGGGCCTTGAAAGAGTTGATAAAGGTAAAAGGAGGCCATCGGGGTAAGCTCTAATCTGATATGACTGGTTGACCTCATAAGAAGAGATTTTGGGTACAGAGGAAAGACCATGTGAAGACACAAGGAGAGGACAGTCATCTGCAAACCACGGAAAGTGGACTGAGAAAAACCAAGCTGGCCGACGTCCTGATCTCAAACTCCCAGCCTCCAGAACTGTGAGACAATCATTTCTGTGGCTGAAGCCCCCCAGTCTGTGGGACTTCATTGTGGCGGCCCTAAAAACCAAACACATCTTATCTATAGGAACAGCAGCCACTCTTCCTTCTCAGTATTCAAGGGTATTTGGTAGTAACAGTGATCATTTTCCCTCTCTGTGGAAAAAGCCTCAGGATTGGAAGGGACTTTTGTGATTTGAAAGAAATGCATATATTTAAATATATCATTTGAACCAACAGAATCAATCAATCGAAATACCACAGCAGTTTGAATGAACGCAAATATGGTATTTGAAATCAGGGTTATAGGTGATCTTACAGTCTCATTTCTCATTCTTCATCCAGTTTATCTTGCTTAGGTTGACCAATGACAAGAAATCTCGGTTTTGTTTGTTTGTTTGTTTGTTTCTAGAGACGGGGTTCTCGCCATGTTGCCAGGGTCAGTCTCGAACTCCTAGGCTCAAGTGATCCTTCCACCTAGGCCTCCCAAAGTGCTGGGATTACAGGCATGAGCCACTTCTCCTGGCCTCCTGATTTTCACAGTTAAGTGGTTGCAAATGGTAATATCTTAAAAATCCATTTTGTAATTTCAAATGCTCTTAATAAAATTTACCTCAAAGTTTAAAAGACAGAAGCAACTCCTTTTCTAGCTGAAATTCTAACAATATCTAACAACTACTTGCATTTTTTATTACAAATTCAGGAGACATCCAAACTAACATAACACAAAAAATTACAAACCAACTCCAAACAGTCTTGCCTGGCATTAAACTGAGTTCAACAAATGTATACTGTGTATTAATACACAGTTTCTTGTACAGTTTCACTTGTGTGGACGTGTATTTAATATTTTAAAAATAAGACTTCAAAATTCAATTCAGACCATTTTTAAAAGACAGTGTGGAGTCACGAACTTGGGAAAGTATTTACAAGCCATCTAGTCCCATCCCCCTGCCTGAATCCCTCTCCGTTTACAGTATTCATCAGTTCTGCAAGCAGTTCATCTGTATCGCTGAAGAAAATGCTGACTAGTACAGGTATTAAATCAAAATAAAAGCTCACTAGGACTTCACCTTTTTTATTTCTAAAAGTTGCAGGAGACTTTTTAGGGGAAATTGGGACAATGTATCAATTTGAGTCAAACTATCAATTTATGAGTCAAATTCTTGACTTCATAAATACAATCATGCACCGTTTAACAATGGGGATATGTTCTAAGAAATGGATCATTAGGGCCAGGCCCGGTGGTTCATGCCTGTAATCCCAGCACTTTGGGAAGCTGAGGCAGGCAGATCAGGAGGTCAAGAGATCGAGACCATCCTGGTCAACATGGAAACCCTGTCTCTACTAAAAATACAAAAAAAAAATAATAATTAGCCAGGACATGGTGGTGGGCACAGGCGACAGAGCAAGGCTCTGTCTCCAAAAAAAGAAAGAAAGAAAGAAAAAGAAATGGATCATTAGGTGATTTCATCATTGTGTAAACTTCACAGAGTGGACTTTCACAGACCTAGATGGTAGAGCCTGCTCCTAGGCTATAAACCTACATAGTATGTTATTGTACTGAAGACTGTAGACAACTGTAATACTATAGTATTTAAACATAGAAAAAGTACAGTACAAATACAGTATGCAATGTAAAACATGGTACATCTGTGTAGGGCACTTGCCATGAATGGATCTTGCAGGACTGGAGATTGCTCTGAGTGAGTGGTGAATGGTGAAAGAATATGAAGGTCCAGGACATGACTTACACTACTGTAGATTTTATAAACACTGTGCACTTAGGCTACATTAAATTAAACGTTCTTTTCTTTCTTCACTAATAAATTACCCTTAGCTTACTGTAACATTTTTACTTTATAAACTTTTAAATTTTTTAATCTTTTTGACTTTTGTAATAACATAGCTTAAAACTCAAACACAGTACAACCGTATAAAAATATTTTCTTTCTTTATATCCTTACTTTACAAGTTTTTGCTACTGTTAAATATATTTCTTTTTTACTTTTTAAACTTTTTTGTTAAACACGGAGACACACACACATTATCCTAAGCTTACATGGGATCAGGATCATGAAGATGTCACCAGTCAACAGGAATTTTCCAGTCCCATTATAATCTTCTGGGAATACCGTCATATACACAATCTGTCATTGACCAAATATTACTCAGTGCTTGACTGTCTTCTCCAGAGATTGACTTTTTCAATCAATCTCCTAGAGGGAAGCGTGGTGGGTCGGTAACAACCTGCAGTTACCTGTTGGGGTCTACAATAAACATGTAGAGCAAACACTGAATCTAGCTTAAATAAACAACTTGGTTACCATAGTAATCGTTTCAAAAAACATAATAGATGTTTTCCTAACCAACCTCCACTCAAGGGACCTACCAAAGTGTCCCCATTCCCTTTGTAAAACAAGCTGAGGGATGCCCATGGCGCAATGAGTACACTTGGCTTGATCAGCTGTGAGCAGGGCATCATGTGCTTACCAGAGAGTCAACTGTGTCTGTCCTTAAACTGTTTATGTCAGTTGCACATATTACCATGATCTCCTAAAATGTGATTATCAACTGGTGAAATAGAAGCATGAGCAGAAAAATAAACTGTTTCTAAGAAAATGAAGATGGATACTTGAAAAGCTTCTTAAAAAGCAAGTTGTTTAAGAAATTGCTGTCAAAATAAGTGTGGTTAAGACAATTACAAAAGAGTGAAAAGCCATAAAAATATAGTATCCTGCAATCAGTTTGCTTTGCAAACATCCTTGCTCCACTTTGAAGAGACAAACACTAAGACAAATACATATGTTCACAGACACATGATGATATTAAATATCAGTATACTTATGAAAAATCATAACCTAGAGAACCCAAGCCAAGCTGGTTAAGAAAGCATCTAGTCTACAATGCAGTCTGGGTGAATGAAATACAACTACTCTGAGAAGCATTACTGAACAGAATAACTTTTTATCATCAAATTTTGGAGTCTAACTGTAAAGACTTTGGATTATAATCCAAGTCCCACCCTCCAAAAGCAGTAAAACTTCTCAGCTTCCCTGAGCCACCTCTTCTGTATCTATAACTTAGCTATGGGCCTCAGCCACAGCCACTGTCAGTGTTAATCATCATTGCTTTTGTTCTAGTATAACCTCTACCACTAAGTGGACACTAAAAGTCCATCATCAAGTGAGGGAGAGAGGAGGGACATGAAGTATTTTGCCATCTAAAATGAGTCCTCAAATTAAAACTTTAAAAGATCAGGAATCACTTTGAAAAGGAAAAAAAAAAAAAAAAAAAAAAACCTACCCATTAAACAACACAATAATCTGAAGTCACAGAGGCTGCCCACCAAGAAAGGAAGGAAGGAGCCCTGAGACCGCTGGCAGTTAAGACCAAGGCCTAATGTCACCCAAATATTGGCTTTTTCCCATTCAAGAAACAGAAACTGCTAAAAAAAAAAAAAAAAATCAGATTGAATTTGCTTAATAGAAAATACCTATAAAGAAGTGTTTTTTTAACATGATATTGGACAGATATTTTTTTAAAAAACAACAACCCCCCTGAGACCTGCCACTTTTAGCATAAGCTGAGAGAGACAAAGTACCAGTTTTATTCTCCAGTTTTTGGGTGAGCAAACATGACTTCAGATCTGTAGAACATTCAAAGCATGCGCAACCTTAAAGGTGGCAATGGGAACAACGTTCTGTTGCTTAAGCACTGCATTTCAGGAGTATACAGCAGCCTCTAGGTAAAACAATTTAAGGCCCAGCTTAACAGCTTAATCAGGTAACAGCGGAACCAAAACAGAATTAGGAAACAAGGGCTCACTGGAAACAAATAACAAATCAATATTAGTTGGGGAATTGTAGTCAGTAAAGAAAATCCAGGTTTTCCTTTTTTCTTTCTTTTCTTTGTTTTTTAAGACAGGGTCTCGCTCTGTGCCCAGGCTGGAGTGCAGTGGCACCATCTCAGCTCACTGCAACCTACGCCTCCCAGGCTCAAGCTAACCTCCCTCCCACGTCAGCTTCCTGAGTAGCTGGGACTACGGGTGTAGTAGCTGGGACTACCAGTGTGCACCACCACCCTTGGGTAATTTTTGTATTTTTTGTAGAGATGGGATTTCACTATGTTGCCCAGGCTAGTCTTGAACTCCTAGGCTCAAGGGATCCACCCACCTCAGCCTCCCAAAGTTGGGATTACAGGTGTGAGCCAACGCACCCGGCCAACCCAGGCTTTCTTTATTCAAGACTCTGCAAGAAGGATTCCACACTTCTCTTTATAATGAAATGTTTACTCTGAGCATACCTCTCCAGGGTTTTCCCAGCCACTTGAGTTCAGCAATTTGGCTGCTGTCAATCAAGATGTTACATAAGAATTTTGGCCTGTGTACATTCATGAGAAAGAGGGTGAGGAAGCTTCTAAGATTCCTAAATATTTGATGAGGACTAACAGCCTGTCAGGTAGAGCAGGACATTTTGGTGGTATTTCCTGAATGTTATGATATGAGAAGTCATCAGTGTGAAATTCTACCCAGCTATTACCACACACAAACCAGGATGTCCATGATGAGCAAATAGAAGTTCAGTGAAATGCATCATTTAATTTGTTACTGACAGAGACTGTTCTTAGGGAATTCTGGGATAAAATCCTTTGTAAGGTAGAGTAATTTTTTTTTTTTTCTTAGAGAGACAGGGTCTCACTCTGTCACTGAGGCTAGAGAACAATGGCATGATCACAGTTCACCTCAACCTTGAATTCCTGGGCTCAAGAGATCCTCTCACCTCAGCCTTCCCAGTAGCTGGGATTACAGGCATGCACTACCCCACTCAGCTAATTTTTAATTTTTTTGTAGCAATAGGGTCTTGCTATGTCGCCCAGGCTGGGGATGGTCATTTTGAAATTAAAATGACACATACCTTGCTGCTTATAAGCTTGGCATTTGTATACCGGATTCTCTCGCTGTGAGGAGCCTTGTGTGGGAGGCTGCCATGTTCCTGTCTGAGTATTTCGGATTATAAGCCTCAGTGCAGGGCCCAGCTTGGACCTCCCCCTCTTCAGCCATGTGTGTGCAATGCGGGAGGGAGGATGCTGACTTTTAGCCTCAATTGTCACTATGCCATTACATTCCTTCCTCTCACACTCCAACCTCCCGTCCACCTGACTTGGTCCTCTCTTCTCATCCCTGACCGGATGCTGAGGTCTCACATACCTGCAGAGCCAAGCAGACAGAGAACAAATTCCTGTGCTCTCAAGTCTCTTAGCAAGCTTCACATCCTCCCTCATCCCACACATCATCCTGGAAATACCCGCTGAATGTGTATGTCCTTGAGACGGTGAGCCCCCTGACCACAGGGTGGGGTCTTCCTGTGCCCGTGTCTCTGACCTCATCAGGTAGTGAGCACAAAGTAGCTGCTCAATGTTGAAATGAATGTATGTGAACCTCTCCTGATAGAAATAGTCACCTAAAGTCCCCACAGCAAGCCCTGGTTCTGTTTGTCATTGATGCTGAAGAGCATATGTGGCCTTGCCAGATGCCCCATCTGCAGAGGGCAGACTGTGGCCTCACACTCCATCTGCTATGGATCTAAGACCCCACACCCAGGGCACAGCTGTGGCCAAGGGGAAGGGTGAGGTGAACACCCTGCATCATGTTAAAACAATACAGAGGCATGTGTGTCAGCCCTAGGATTTCTTATGATACGTGCCTCTGCACCTATCTCCTAGAAACCTCAGAGCATTTTAAACAAGCTACCTGCTGAATCTCACACTATCTACAATATAGGCAAGTCTTGCCAATTTTTACCTCTAAAAGCCTTCTCATCTCTGCCCACTTCCACATCTCCCCAGACATTATTGCCTTTAGCCTGAATCCTGCAACAGCTTCTTCACTCAACTCCCAGGACCCACTCCATGCACGCCTCCTCCAGCACCCCCCAGCAGTCAGACTATCTGGTAAGAGGTCATTTCTTCAGCCTCTGCTTCTAACCTTCTGTGGCCTCCTTCTGCTGTTACAAGAGAAGTCTTGTAGGCCCCATCTGATCTGGCCTGGCCTTGCTCTGCAGCCCCACCCACCCGCCACTCTAGAACTCTGGCCTTCTGTCTGGAACCAGCACTCTCGGGGCCTCTGCACTCGCCATTTCCACCATGGAGCATTCTTTTCCCTGGCTTGTTCCATGCCTGACTTCTTCTCATCCATCAGCTTTCAGCTGAGGCCTTCTTTGACCCCCATCTAAATAGGTTTCTCTTTACTTCACCTCCATCACCCTCAGCATGCACCACTATCTGTGATGATTGATCTGTGTGTTGACCTGTTTGTCTCTCCACCTAGAACAGAAGTTCCATGAGTGCAGGGACTTTGTCTTGTCTTCACTTTATTTTCAGAGTCTGATACAGAACCTGGTACTTAGTGAGAGCTCCAAACAGATCTGCTAATTGAATGAACGAATGGATGCATGAGTGAATGAGTGAATAAGGAATGGATAGCCCCTGGGAAAATCAACATCGTCAAACTCCCAAAGAACCTTGAAATCAGACCCAAAATGGGCCCAGCTTCCTTTTAAAACAAAAGTCACACCTTTCCCTTTAGTGAAAGAAACCCTAAGTTCTGCCTACATTGGAAGTTCCCTGCATTCACACTGTCTTCTCTTACAAATCCACAACACTCTTATTATTGACCATCTTTCTATTTAGAAACAACTTAGAGTTCCTTGGCTCAGAAAACTGGAACTTGATCTTGGAGTCAGGCCCAAGGTCACAGACTCACATTTGAGGGGCTTGGTGGAGGAGCCCTGACACCCTCTGGATTGGCTCTGCCTCTGGCCCCAAGCCCCATCCTTTAGAGGAACAAAAATAGGAAAAAACAGAGGTCGGACACAATCTCAGTGTTATAGGGAAGCCCTACTTCTCCCCCAAGACCCTGATACCTGGCCAGCCAAAGGCAGGGAGGAAATGTGGGTGGGCTGGGAGTGAGAGGCAGCGGAAGGGGTTGGAGTTTGGGAAAAGACATGACTAATCCGGCCTAATCCCTCTACTTTGAAAGCAGACAACCTTCAAATCCTGACTCCAATATCTACATTTCTGAAGGCCACACAGATGCTATTTAACCTCTCAGAGCCTCAGTTTCCACAAGTGTCAAAATGGATTTCACAATTTCTACTTTAAGAGGATTGCTGGGCATTCTGTCCCCAAATGTAACATCTGGCTGCATCCACCCACCCTTCAACCTCCCAGGGTGAGTCTATTGTTCATATGAGAAAAATACAACCATGCATCAATCACTCCCTGCGACTTGCCCCAAAACTCTGGGTTTACTAGACTGTTTTGAGGCTGGGCCACACAAACTAATCTACATTGACTTAAATTTGGTAAGTAACAGGGCCAAGTTGATTCCTGAAATAAGCGTATAAATGCACACAGCAGACATTCAATACATATTTTTCAACGAATGAATCAAATGACAAGATGGGTTATGTTTATACTGATCCTACTAATCAAGCCTAATAAAGCAAAATCTCTTTTTTCACTATCAGTGTGTGGCACTAATCCACCTTGTGCTTTGATACCACAGACATGTGGCAAGAAAACTGATTTAAGCCATTATAGGGCTAAAGACTTTGACACTCAAGTTCTCTTCTTCTATAGGCCACAGGGAAAATGAGCAACTGGGATGTCAAATGTTCTTATTTATTTTGGAGATTATTTTTCAGCTTGCTGAGGGTTTATACTTTCAATAACCAAAGAGACTCTCAAAACAGAATGACTTCCCAGTAAAAAATAAATAAGTAAAAATGAAAAATTAACCAATTTTCAATCCAGATGTGGACTGTCTCCAAATTTTGCAAGCATATTAGCAAAAATATTCCCCTGTAATCTTGCTCCATAAATACTGAACAAGGAAGAGTATTGCCTCAGACTGATACTTGGCAAAATAATCTAATGAAATCTGTCAGTTCTGTGCTACCAGCATGGCATCCCTGAAGGCTCCTGGTGACTGTATGATTATCAATTAATGCTGTCCTACCTCACGCCTCACTTGCAAAACAGTTTCTTATAGCTCAGACATGCTGTAAGAAGGTTAAGAGAAGACTCTAACTCCCATCCCAGACAGCTACCCTTCAGCCTAAGAAAACACACCTACTAAAGCAAATTCACAGAAAAATCAAGAGCCAACTATTCCCTTTGCAAAGGAACTGCCTAAGGGTATCTTTAAAATCCCTTTACAATGGGTTTAATTTAAGAAACTGTAACTGGCTCACAATTTAGCAAGTGCCCTTGATGAGGCAGAGGATGGGTGTCTAACCAAGAGGCAGGTTAAAGGTGTTGTGCTTACAAAACACAGCAAGCTTGCATAGGGCATAGGTCTAAGGTCAGAAGGTCTGGGTCCCAGTCCCAGCTGAGTCACTAATGAGCTGCATGATAGAGTCATGTCATTTAACTTATTTGATTTTAGTTTCCTCAGCCAGAGATGAAGAATCATTAATAAAAGCCAGTGTTACCTACATCCCAGACTTACTAGGAAAATCAAATAAATGGGAAAGCTGTTAGAAAGCACGAAGGCATAACCAAAAGTTAGGAAACTCTTTTATTACAAGTATACATGGATGTAAATCAGAGCCACCCAGAAAATCACCTGCATCCATTCTTGCTCATACTAAATGTATTTCCTCTTACTAATATGGGAACAACTGGAATGGGAGAGATTTCTGTGAATCAGGACGAACACATAGCCCTTGGAGAATGGGTGCTGCTATCATTGAGGACACATCTACTCTGTGACAGCTTTTGATACTCTAGGACAGTCATACAGGGAATGCACTCACCCTGCTCTGTAGGGGATCAGGCCCTGATCCATTAGTTCATGTTTACCAAACATTAACAATGTGCTAGGAGTGTCTGGAATACTGAATCCATTGTGACCGGGCAAAGAGAACCACCAACCCCCAACACATTCGGCCAAGAGTGAGAATGTGATGGTGCCGGTCACCTTCCCAGTCACTTACAGGTGGGTTTGGGTAAGCCTTTCCTGCACTCTTGCCTGATGACAATAGTTCAATGTCTTCAGCAAATCGTCATCTCTCTAGGAAACCCAAAGAAGAAAAAAACAGGACAACCCCAGCACCTTCATAATGGACAAGAGTCGTGAGGGCTCCTGCTCAGTGGGCTGCAGGGTGGAGCCAGCGCTGAGGCCAGCCATTTCTGCTCACTCTCCCATTCTCTACCCTTCATATTCATATATCCTAGAAGATGAATAAGCTCCTCAAGCCTTGGCCAGAAAGAATATCACAAGGTTGAATAACTAGAAGGATAATCAAAACAATCAAAGGGGAAAATAAAAAGGACAACTGTACCTTGGTATCTGCAGAGACTGATTCCAGGAGTCCCAGTGATACCAAAATCCACGATGCTCAAGTCCCTGACGTAAAATGGCATATTATTTATACATAACCTATGCACATCCTCCAGTATATTTTAATTCATCTTTAGATTACTTAGAATGTCTAATACAATGTAAATGTTATATGAATAGTTGCCATACTGGATTGTTTAGGGAATGACAAGAAAAAACTCAACATGTTCAGGATAGACGCAACCTTTTTTTTCCCTGAATATTTTCCATCTACAGTTGGTTGAATTCATGGATGTGGAACTCACAGGTATGGAGGGCCGACTGTACCTGCAAAGTTCTGCATGAATTCACTAACCCTGCCAGGGGAAGGAGCTTCCAAGGGACAGAAGGACAGCTGATTGCCTAACACCTAATACAACGGTTCTCAAACTTTAGTGTGCATCAGAACAACCTGGAGGGTGTGTTAAAACACAGAAACAAAGTTTCTGAGTCAGTAGCTGATGTCGCTCATCCCCTGGGCCGGGGGGACCACACTTTAGAAACCACTGGGGGGCAGGGGCTGCCTAGCTGGTCAGTCCCACTGGACCAACTTTTGATCCAAATCCATCACCTCCCTCCCAAATTGAGCCACTAGAAACCATAATAGGAATTAAGCAGCTGTGTCCTTTCCTGCCTCTCCCCTCCTCATTTCCCATTCACATGCCCATGCTGCTATGGATAAAGAGAACAATTATCAAGCCATTCTTGACAACTGTCTCCCAGGGCCCGAGTCCAGCTCTCACCTGTGCACAAGAAGACTCTGCAAAAGGAGTGAGTTAGGCTGCAAAAGAGAGGACACAGCACTGCAGGCAGAGCATTCAAGGGCTCCCCAGTCCAGTTCCCTGACCCAGTGTGGAGTCCCTCTCTCAGTGACGACAGCATGCCACTGGGTCAGTGCCAAGGAAACGTTGTGACCTGCTTTTCTCCTCACTAATTTTCCTGGTGATCTGCCATCATACACTGTGATTTCCCGCTGAGAGTTCACTTTGTGTCACCAAACTGCCGCCCCCGCCGCCAGCCTCACCAACAACTCAGTGCAAAGGAAATCAACGAATAGCCACCAACACTGCACCCCTGGTGGGTGGCGGGGCAAAACGCCTCAAGTCCAGGATCACAGCTCTTATGACCTGGAAGGGACCATCACAAATATTTCTTTCCTTCCCACACCTGATTACATTATACAGTACGCTATTTTACTAACAGCAGGAGTTACTGCCAAAATAATATTGTTTTTGTTTTATGATGAGGCTAACAGAAATTCCTACAGAGAGCAGTATTGTGAATAATGTAAACGCTCTGTGGTAACGGCCTATCCTACTAGACTCTTTTCTTTGCTTTAGATGGGGAAAATCTGGCCAATTTTCACACACACGTCAGCTTGCTTTTTTCTGGCTATGGGACAGAAAAGGTTACACACATTTTGGGCCACAATTGTAGGGCTGAAAACCAACTCCAGGTTAAATAAGGAAAAAGAATGGAGAGTGATTCATTCATAGCATTTTGGTAAATATAGACACTTGTATGTGTTTGCAAATACTCGGCCTTTAAGATGATCTTGTACGCACAAATAGGCATATTTGATGGAACAAATATGATTTTCCCTCCCATTAATAAACAAAATCCAATGAGCTCCTTCTCACATGCAAAACTGCACCAGTTCCCATGCTCTGAGTGCCTGACTTGGTGTACACCCAGCATCCTCCAAATCAGTAACAAAAACACAACCTCCGCTTACCCCAAAATTATGAATCAGTCAGATATCTCATGCTCAAGACATTGTCCACAAGCCCAACTGCATTCAGAAAATTCCGAAGCAGGAGGACAGTCCATTCTCAGGTGACAATATTGGTTGAGCCTTCAAGAACACTGATTAAAAACTCTTGCACCCTCCCTACTCACAAAAGAATCCACTCATTTGCATCCATAGATGAGGCCATGCACAAGTCGCCTTCACACCCAACACCCATGGTGGTCCCCGTCCTCACCTGTTTTCCAGGAGTGTCATGCACACCACCTCTCGCACCCCGGGGTTGTTGGCCTTCTCCACGGAACAGCCCTGCAAGTTCCAGGTGGCCAGCCTCAGCACAGGCCTCCCATCCCTTGTGCCTCCAAAGGCCTCCACGGAGGGCCGAGTGGAGATAATCTGGGTGGGCCCCCCTGGCGGCAGGTCCAGGTCCTCACTCTGCAGGCTCAGGGAGGTGGGGCTCGGGTGAGGCTTGGCGATGAAGGTCAGTCCCCCGTTCGTGTGGGTGGATGGGGGCCTGGACCTCTCAGCAAACACCTGGTGCCGTATCCTGTCCAGGAAGGCGGCATTGATACCATCCATCCTCACTAGGTCCTCAACGCTGCGAAAGGGCCCATGCTCACGGCGGAAGTCCACGATGCTGAGGGCCATTTTCTCCGAGAGGCCTCGCACGCTCATGAGCTGGGCCGGGGTGGCTGTGTTGATGTTAACACGTGGGGTGAGGGGCACAGCTGTGGCCAGGTGGTGAGGCTGCTGCTCTGCTAGCAGGTCCCGCCGCAGGGAACTGGGAGAGTGCTGCGTGGAGCTGCCCTTGCTGCTCACACAGATCTCAAACTTGACCTGCTCCAGCTTGGTGGCGCCTACACCACTGACCAATGCCAGGTCCTCCACCTTCTTGAAGCCACCGATATACTCTCGGTACTCCACAATGCTGCGTGCCACAGCACGTGTCACCCCAGGCAGGGTCATCAGCTCCTCCTCCGTGGCAGTGTTGATGTTGAGCCTTTCCTGATTCACCAGGATGTTGCTGAAGTTACAGGCTGCGCTGAACTTGCGGTTATGGGACAAGTCCGAGGGGTCCCTGGGGATGGAGCGGTGGCAGCCCAGGGTGCTCCCCATGATCCGCCAGGATCAAGCGCCCGGGAAGGCCTCACCACTGCAGAAGAGCTCTCTGGCTAGGGAGGAAGCCCAGTAGGCCGTGCAAGCACAGAAAAACAGAAGGTGCAGGATTCAGGGACTGAAGAGGTTACTACAGACAAACACCGAATCTTCCATGCCTGGCATGTCCAAAATTACCTTTCACTTGGCCGCCTAGAAAATAATAAACATAGAAACCCATTGAATTAGGCAATTTGCATTAGCACCCCCTACCTAGTGCTGGAGTTAGTAACCAGGAGTCAGGGACTGGTGGCTGCCCGTGAACCCCTAAAAAACGCAGGCACGGTGAGGCTGGGCCCATGTGGATTCTCCTCTGGGGACGTCCGGGTTTTATCACACTGAGCCCAAAAAGGCTATGAGCCGTTTCTTTTGGGAAAAGACCTATCCCCATCAGCTTCACACCTCTTCTCCAGGCCTCTTTCAACTCCGACACCTGGGTCACCCACACTCGGGCTCACACAGACGCGGGGGGCACCCCACCTCCCCCACGCTCCGCATCTGACACAGCGCTACCTGCAACCTGGGAGGTCCGTGCTCCCCGGTGCCGGCACTGAGAAGGGGCTTATCGACCCCCCCACCCGACCTGCCGCGGGTCCCCG
>NW_012098099.1:4124347-4155122 GCF_000951045.1 Mandrillus leucophaeus
AAAAAAAAATGTTCTCTGAACTTAAAAAAACATAGGCTTTGTTTTTGGGGAGAGTGGGGTAGGTGAGCCAGGGTGGAGATGAAAAGGTGGGGCGGGGAGGATGAAGGAGTCCAAGAAGAAGTTGCTCAGACAGCTAACAAAAGAGAACATTCCCCAGCTTGGCTTGGGGGCTCAGGAAAGTGGGCAACAGAGGCCTTTAAACTTACGTCTAACAGTCTATTTTATCTGCTATGCTATTTCATGATGCAATCCTCCCACCCCTACCCCATGTACAGACACTAAATCTTTGTAAGATATGTATTGTAATGGCTTTCAATAAGTTATGTTTAGCAGAGATAAAGTAAGGGAACTGAATCTTTCTGGGTAAATTAAAGACAGAGAGAAAAAGGGCAGCTAAAATACAAAAGATGGGTGGGAGAAAGATCCAGGATTCAGTGGAAGCAGATAATCAGAATAGGAGGAGACCCAGGAAAATATCTGACTTTCAAGAATCCTCATTGAGATTGGGAAGCTGGCTAGGGTCCCATTCTACAAGGAATGGGGGTTTTATTTGCATTTTATTATTTAGGGCTCTAGCTGACAATCCAGTTACATGACGATGTCAAAGGGCAGAGGTTACATCATTCCAGCCAAACACCGCATCCTGTGGCCACTGCCCCTTATGACATAGTTCTCACCTGGGGCCTGGTCAGAGAGGACCAAGGTCATTGGTCTTTTGCTTTTTAGTTAGCAGTTTTAAAGTAAATGGTGATTCAGGGGAAGGGAGAGGTGGCAGACAGCAAGAAGGGAAAGCATTTGTCTGTCTTCAATTTCAGCACCTGCAGTGCTAGTGCTAGGCACTGGAGGTACAGTGAGGAGTACATTCCTGACTCTTCTATTCCCAGAGCTGATGGGGCAGCAGGACTGCAGACACTAAATCAGTAAGACTAGTGCCCATTGAAATAGGAGAGAGGAAGAGAATATGGACGTGAATCACAAGTAATTTCTGCTAGGGGACTTCCTGGGAAGTGAGGGTCAAAATGAGATTTGAAAGCTGAATAGGGAAATGTTGCCCCAACCCACAAGCCCTCAGTCCTGGCAAAGCAAGCCCCGTTTCCCCAATCAATGAGCTTCAGTCCAGCTATTGACTTGGCACCAACTTGTGTGCAGTGGCCAAGCTGGATGCTGTCCTGAATTATATCAGTGTGACAAGTCAACATCTCCTTTAGTGTAACCTTGACAGTGGATTTGTCCCTCTTTATCAGAGTAGGCTCCCTGTGTTCCCAAACTCAGGAAACTCCAGGCATTGGCAGCCCACTTGCACATTCGAACCCGAGAGCGCAAGGGCGGGCCTGGAGTGCTAGAGGCGGGGCCATGGAGGAGGGGGCCGAACCAAGGCGCAAGAGGGTGGAGAGCGAACCTGAGAGCGCGTGGGGCGGCCCTGGCGAGCGAGAGGCGGAGCCATGGTTGTGGGGGCGTGGCCTGGCACAAATGGGTGGTGAGCTGAACCCGGGAGCGCGTGGGGCGGGCCTGGAGTGCGAGAGGTGGGGTCATAGAGTGTGGGAGCGCGGCCCGGGCGCGAGGGGGTGGGGAAACGCGGGGGCGGGACCGTGAGCACAGGGGTAGGCCCCGGGAGCTCAGAGGCGGGACTAAGGGGCTTAAGGGGCGGAGCCGTTGCCGTGCCGGCGAGGGCGGGTCACGGGGAGGCTGTCCTAAGTCAGCTGCCCCCGGACCATGGTTACCGCCCGAGGCCTAGGTCTGGTTATGCCTGGTAGAGGCTGTTTAGGATTGTCCGAGGCGAGATCTGCCCAGCTGCTTTTCGTCTTTGAGGTGTGGGGATGAAGGCTGGGGCAATCCCTGAGAGGGCATCCCTGTAGGTCCAGCGTCTCACGGAGTTTTGCAGAACGTTCCAGAGGAGACTGAATGGGATCGTCCTAATTTCTGTCCCCACTTTCGGCCTTTTCTTTTCTTCCACCAGTATATTACCTTTGCTCCGCTCAGAGAGACGTCCTCTAATAACGCCAGCGACTCATTGTGCTCCTAGCAGAGGGCACGCACCACCCTCCTGTGTGTTCGCATAGGTCAAATACAGGTTTGCTCCTTTGCACACTTAGCGCTGTGAGTAAACAAGGATAAGTTTCTGTAATTATTAAGTCTAATCATTACGAAGGAGGGAAATGGGGGCTGCTTCCCAAACCCAGAAGAGTTTTTGGATCACACTCCTAAATGACAATTTGGTTAAAGATTAAAGAGCCAGCTGCATTATAGTGGATACCCAGAGCTAGACTTTTCGATTAAGCAAATCATGTGGTGATATCGTTGAATACTTTGACCCTGGCCGTTTAGTGTTCTCTGAAGTTTCATTCCCAACCAATGTGACCAGTGCATCTGGTTTCAATTCCAAAGACTGGGTCAGCAAAAATAGTACCTCTCACAGGCGGAAGGTATTTCGGATGTAAAATGAGCAGCAGCCCAGGTTTGGAAAATGCTACTGCCGTTCTGAGGCACATTCCCCTGCTATGTATGTTAGTCAAGAAAACCAAGTCAAACTACCTTAGACCAAAACAAAAATAAAAATAAAAAAATAAAGGGGGGGGTATTTCTTGGTTCCTTGTTGAAAAGTTAAGGTAAGTAATCTTACCTCAGGTCTAGTTGCATCCGACCCAAGTGATGATGGGGTCATTAGGGCATGGCAGGACTGCCTCCATCTCTGGCTCCACGGTCCTCTTTATTGGCTTTATTTTTAGGCAAGCTATTTGCACTTGATCGCAAAAATGCCTTCCTACCTACCATCCTCTCCCACCCAAACACTGGGCTACATTATGCCATGCACTGAAATCCTGGTGCCGTAAGGAAAAAAATTGTTTAAGACAAGCAGTAAAACTTTTTGAAAGAAGCGAAAAGTCTTCATTGAGCAGAATACAGAAAACTCTTCGTTGAGCAGAATGCCTTGATGGGCAATGTGGCTGTGGAAGAACAGCCATGGAGCATGGCTACTTGGGCTAGAAGCAGAGAAAACATATATTTTATCATCCAAACCAGGACACTTTTTAGGTGAAGAGAGGACATTATCAATAATATCGTAGAACAACAGAAATAATCTGGTTTTATTCCCTATAAACCTAGCAAATGCTTCCCTTGGTATAAATGAAACCAAGCGTTGGCTAAACCAAAGTGCATTTAAAAACACACATACATACACCCCACAAAAACATGCAATGAGATGGCTAACTTTAAAATGACTGAGTGTATCCAATGTTGGTGAGGACACAGAGCAACTGAAATGGTCATACATTGCTGGTGGAGGTGTAAGATGTCACAACTGCTTTGGAAATCAGTTTGGAAGTTTCCTAAGAAGTTAAGCATATACCTACCATATGACTCAACCAATCTACTTACAGGTATTTATCAAAGAAAAAGGAAAGCATGAAACCCAAAGACTTGAATGTGAATGTTCATAGGAGCTTTGTTTGTTATAGACACACACACACACACACACACACGCACACACACACGCACACACAGAGCAAAAAAATAAGAAAGTCAAATCCATCAGTGGATGAATGAATAAATTGTAGTACATCCATACAATGGAATGGTACTGAGCAATATAGACAAACTATTACACAACATTGAAAAGTCTCAAAATCGTTATACTGAGTGAAAGAAACAAGGCAAAAAAGAACATACTGTATGATTCTATTTATATAAAACACCAGAAAATACAAACTGACGTACATATAGAGAAAGCAGATCAGTGGTTGCCTGGGGATGATGGGGAGGGAGGAATGGATTTTAAAGGGTACAAAGAAACTTTGGAGGCTGATGGCAATGCAGTTTGAGAGGTGATAGTTTCATGGGCATATGAATGTCAAAACTGACAAAATCGTATACTTTAAATATGTGCATTTTGGTGTACTTCAGTGACAACTCAACAGCTTTGGAAAAATCTTCAAAAAATGAAAAAAAAAATGTTCTCTGAACTTAAAAAAACATAGGCTTTGTTTTTGGGGAGAGTGGGGTAGGTGAGCCAGGGTGGAGATGAAAAGGTGGGGCGGGGAGGATGAAGGAGTCCAAGAAGAAGTTGCTCAGACAGCTAACAAAAGAGAACATTCCCCAGCTTGGCTTGGGGGCTCAGGAAAGTGGGCAACAGAGGCCTTTAAACTTACGTCTAACAGTCTATTTTATCTGCTATGCTATTTCATGATGCAATCCTCCCACCCCTACCCCATGTACAGACACTAAATCTTTGTAAGATATGTATTGTAATGGCTTTCAATAAGTTATGTTTAGCAGAGATAAAGTAAGGGAACTGAATCTTTCTGGGTAAATTAAAGACAGAGAGAAAAAGGGCAGCTAAAATACAAAAGATGGGTGGGAGAAAGATCCAGGATTCAGTGGAAGCAGATAATCAGAATAGGAGGAGACCCAGGAAAATATCTGACTTTCAAGAATCCTCATTGAGATTGGGAAGCTGGCTAGGGTCCCATTCTACAAGGAATGGGGGTTTTATTTGCATTTTATTATTTAGGGCTCTAGCTGACAATCCAGTTACATGACGATGTCAAAGGGCAGAGGTTACATCATTCCAGCCAAACACCGCATCCTGTGGCCACTGCCCCTTATGACATAGTTCTCACCTGGGGCCTGGTCAGAGAGGACCAAGGTCATTGGTCTTTTGCTTTTTAGTTAGCAGTTTTAAAGTAAATGGTGATTCAGGGGAAGGGAGAGGTGGCAGACAGCAAGAAGGGAAAGCATTTGTCTGTCTTCAATTTCAGCACCTGCAGTGCTAGTGCTAGGCACTGGAGGTACAGTGAGGAGTACATTCCTGACTCTTCTATTCCCAGAGCTGATGGGGCAGCAGGACTGCAGACACTAAATCAGTAAGACTAGTGCCCATTGAAATAGGAGAGAGGAAGAGAATATGGACGTGAATCACAAGTAATTTCTGCTAGGGGACTTCCTGGGAAGTGAGGGTCAAAATGAGATTTGAAAGCTGAATAGGGAAATGTTGCCCCAACCCACAAGCCCTCAGTCCTGGCAAAGCAAGCCCCGTTTCCCCAATCAATGAGCTTCAGTCCAGCTATTGACTTGGCACCAACTTGTGTGCAGTGGCCAAGCTGGATGCTGTCCTGAATTATATCAGTGTGACAAGTCAACATCTCCTTTAGTGTAACCTTGACAGTGGATTTGTCCCTCTTTATCAGAGTAGGCTCCCTGTGTTCCCAAACTCAGGAAACTCCAGGCATTGGCAGCCCACTTGCACATTCTACATCAGATCCTGCCTCACCGAGAGTTGTGGCAGAGAATGGCCAGACAGACACCATGGACAGACACCATGGAGAGGGGCAATGAACAAACCATCCATCTTCTACACACAGGCATGGAATTCTGCTTTCTCTTCTGTGCCTGTATATAGACACTCAGTCGGGAATCCCACCACCAGGAGCATTTTTGTATATTTCTGTAAAGGATTCCAGTGCTCTGCTGCATAACAGTGTGTGATAGACTGCACATGGGTGCCCAGTGGGTCCAGCCTCCCCTCATTCTCCTCCCTGTGTGACCGCTTTCTACATTCACTCCAGTCTTAGCCATGTGATTTGTGAGAGTAAGGCAAGCAGAGATAAGCACTAGTCCATTCCTCCTGGTATATTCCCTCCTGGAACCCAGCTGCCACGCTATAGGGAAGTATTGACTCACCTGTTGTGACTGAGAGGCCACAGGAAGGAGAACTGAGACACCCCAGCCCTCAAACAGCACCAGGGCCTCAGAGTGTGAGAGAATCCTCTAGGACCTTGCAACCCAGCCTGGCCCCCAGCTGGATGCACCCACAGGAGTGAACCCAGCAGAAACCACAAGGAGCTGAGCAACCACCCAGCTGAGCCCAGCCACCCACAGGACATGAGAGAGAATACACTGGGGTTGTTTTAAGATTATACACAGTGGGGTGGTTGTCTCAGAGCAGTATTTATCATACAGATGTGGCCCTCAGGCCTTGTTTCCCAGCAAGAAGAGCCATCACCACAGCTCCAGGGAAGGCCCCTTTATAGCCGTTGACAGTTGTCCCACTCTCGGGATGCTCTTGCAGGTCTTGGTTTCCATTGAGGATAGTGTTTTTGTTATCATTTTTCAGGTGGGTCACAAGAGTGTTTTCAAGGGTTCAGGACCCTCCCCTTGGACAGTTGTAGACAATTGTCTTGTGACAGCTGTAGTCATAGAACAGGGTTTTGTTTTTGTTTTTTTTTTTGTTTTTAACTATTGCATTTAAATATAATGAATTGGCATGTATGTTTCTGTATGTGTTGATTGTGTTTGTTTATTTCTATAGAACCATCTCCTCTTCCCAGTAAACACAGAAGACAAGACAGAGAGGAGCACAGGAGGGAAGAAGAACCCCTGGGGAAGAAGTCTAGTCTTTGCAGTTTCCCCCACTGTGGCAGAGGGGCCATCCTCCTCCCTTGTTCCCCAGGAGGCTCCTGTTCGACTTTTCAGGTCAGCACTTACCTTGGGGACAATGCTTTTGAAGGCCAGGGAGGTATAGGATTTCCTCCTGATTTGATCCCACTGAGCGGAGCCTGGCAGCTTGCACACCTGCATCCTCCACTGCATGAGGTCCTCTCAGCCAGGCAGACCATGCACAGCAGTGCATGTTTTCTGTTCCCATCCACCTGCAGCTGTTTGCCTCCAGCATGGCCAATCTCCTGCCCCATCTCCTTGGGCTCCCTGGAGCTCAGGACCTCCCTGTTGCATGGAAAGTGCCGGGAGCCAGCTTGACCTTCCCACATGCTTTCCTGTAGGTACAGTGTTCAGCCTTGCCCTACTGCCCACCTCCTGAAGTTCTGCTCTCTGCACTCTGCTTTCAGACAATTGTCTTGTGACAGCTGTAGTCAGAGAACAGGGTTTTGTTTTTTGTTTTTAACTATTGCATTTAAATATAATGAATTGGCATATATATTTTTGTATCTGTTGATTGTGTTTGTTTATTTCTATAGAACCATCTCCTCTTCCCAGTAAACACAGAAGACAAGACAGAGAGGAGCACAGGAGGGAAGAAGAACCCCTGGGGAAGAAGTCTAGTCTTTGCAGTTTCCCCCACTGTGGCAGAGGGGCCATCCTCCTCCCTTGTTCCCCAGGAGGCTCCTGTTCGACTTTTCAGGTCAGCACTTACCTTGGGGACAATGCTTTTGAAGGCCAGGGAGGTATAGGATTTCCTCCTGATTTGATCCCACTGAGCGGAGCCTGGCAGCTTGCACACCTGCATCCTCCACTGCATGAGGTCCTCTCAGCCAGGCAGACCATGCACAGCAGTGCATGTTTTCTGTTCCCATCCACCTGCAGCTGTTTGCCTCCAGCATGGCCAATCTCCTGCCCCATCTCCTTGGGCTCCCTGGAGCTCAGGACCTCCCTGTTGCATGGAAAGTGCCGGGAGCCAGCTTGACCTTCCCACATGCTTTCCTGTAGGTACAGTGTTCAGCCTTGCCCTACTGCCCACCTCCTGAAGTTCTGCTCTCTGCACTCTGCTTTCAGACAATTGTCTTGTGACAGCTGTAGTCAGAGAACAGGGTTTTGTTTTTTGTTTTTAACTATTGCATTTAAATATAATGAATTGGCATATATATTTTTGTATCTGTTGATTGTGTTTGTTTATTTCTATAGAACCATCTCCTCTTCCCAGTAAACACAGAAGACAAGACAGAGAGGAGCACAGGAGGGAAGAAGAGTCCCTGGGGAAGAAGTCTTTCAGCTTCTTCCATGCAGCATGTCTTTCATGCTGGTTCTTTCTGGCTGACCTGAAACACAGGTGCCTGCAGAGGAAGGTGAAGAACCTCCCCATGGTCCCCTGCTAGCCCTGACTGTTTCCATAGGGAAAGGCTGGGTCATACCCCAGGGCAAATTCTACTGATCCTGCACCTGTCCAAGCTGCCCAGTGTGTAGTTAGTTTCCTCTGTAAGAGACACCCTGAAGGACGTTGGTTCCATTTGGGGCTCCACCACTGCTGCTGGGGTATGGGTGGAGGGGAAGGCCACAGGGCCTTGCTGGGGGTGCTATGCAGTGGGGGTACAGGCTAGGGAGGGGACTGGCAGGCAGGCTAGCTGTGTTGGTGGCTTCCGCCCTGCCTCCTGATCCTCCTCAGGCCTCTGATTTCTTTGTTGCTCCTTTGACTATTCACAACACAGAAATTTAAAATGGGAATGGTAGGCTCACTATACTTCTGCTGCTTTGAGTTGCCTGAGATGCCGTGATGCACTTTGTGGATGGGGAAGGAGTGCAGCTAGTGGTGGGATCAGCTGAAGGTGGGGAGGGAGGTTTTGGGACTGTGCTATAGTCTCCAGCTTGGATGTCTTGTAGCCTGGGAGCAGATAGGTGGCCAGTACTTCATTATACTTCCGGTGCTGCAAGGATCCTGAATCCCTTTTCAAGTATGACCTATGGACACCATCAATTCAGTCTGCTCAGGGTCCTTATAGCCAGAGAGTGGCTGGGCACTTGTTTTCCTCCTCATGCTCTACATTCATTTCCTCCTCATGCTCTACATTCATCTTTGGATTCTAGGGGCCTCTCTTGCTTGTGTTGAGGATGAGGAATTTCCTTCTTTCATTTTTTAAACACAGGATTTCACCCAGGCTGGAGTACAGGAGGATGAAGAATTTCTTGAGAGAAAGTTTTCACACTCCATCGACATATAAGAGTGTTACCGTGGGTAAATACAATGGAGAGCGATTGCTGGATCTTATGGTAAAAGCATGTTTTGTAAGAGTTTTGTGAGAAACTGCCAACTGTCTTCCAAAGTGGCTACACCATTTTGCATTTCCACCAGCAATTAATGAGAATTTCTGTTACTCCATATTTGGTGTTGTCAATGTTTGCAATTTTGGCCATTCTAATAAGTGTAAAGTGCTATGTTATTGTTGTTTTAATTTGCAATTCCCAGATGACATGTGATGTGGGACATCTTTTCATATGCTTAGTTGCCTTTTGTATATCTTTTTTCATTGAGGTGTCTGTTAAGGTAGTTTGCCCATTTTCAATCCGTTGTGCATTTTCTTTTTGTTAAGTTTTAAGAGTTGTTGGTATATTTGGAATAACAGTCCTTCATGAGGTATCTCTTTTGTACATCGTTTCTCCCTATGTCTTATCTCTCATTCTCTGGTCAGTGTCATTTGCTAACCAACAGTTTTTAGTTTGAATAAAGTCCAGCTTATCAACGCTTTCTTTCATGGATTGTGCCTTTTGAGTCATATCTGAAAAGTCTTTGCCAAACCCAAACTAGATTTTCTCCTGTGCTATCTTTTAAGAGTTTTATAGTTTTATGTTTTATATTTTGGCCTACGAGCTATGATCTATTTTGAGGTTCTTTTTTTTTTTTGGATGTTCAGTTGTTCCAGCATGATTTGCTAAAAGACAGTCTTTTCTCCGTTGTATTGTCCTTGATCTTTTGTCAAGGATCAGTTGACTATATTTATGTGGATCTATTTCTGGGCTCTCTATTCAGTTCTACTGACCTATTTGTCTATTCTTATGACAATACCACACTCCCTTGATTACTGTAGCTTTATAGTAGGTCATGAAGTCAGACAGTATAGTCCTCCAACTTTTCTTTTTCTTCAATATTAAGTTGGCTACTCTGTCTTTTGCCTTTCCATATAAACATTAGAAGCAGTTCATTGATATCTACGAAATAACTTGCTGGAATTTTAATTGGGATTGTGTTGAATCCATAGATAAAGTTTAGAAGAACTGGACAATACTGAGTCTTTCTATTCATGAACATGGAATGTCTCTCCATTTATTTAGTTCCTTTTTTATTTCTTTTATCAGAGTTTTATTTTTTCCTCATGTAGATCTTGTATGTATATTGTTAGATTTATACCTAAGTATTTCATTTTGAGGAATGCTAATGTAACTGGTATTGTGTTTTAAATTTCACATTTCACTTGTTCATTGCTGGCATGTAGGAAAGGGATTGAGCTTTGTGTATTAACCTCGTGTCTTATAACTTTGCTTTAATTGCTTAGAAGTTCAAGAACTTTTTTTTGTCAATTGTTTTAGATTTTCTATATAGGAATTGTGTCATCTGGAAACAAAGTTTTATTTCTTTCCTCCAAATCTGTATACCCTTTATTTCCTTTTATTTTTATTATTATTTTTTTTTTTTGTATTCGCTAAGACATCCAGTACAATGTTTAAAAGGAAGGGTGAGAGAGGACATCTTTGCTTTGTTCCTAATCTTAGCAGGAAAGCTTCTAGTTTCTAAAAATTAAATCTAATATTATCTGTGGAGTTTCTGTAGATGTTCGATATCAAGTTGAAGAAGTCTTCCTCTATTCCTAGTTTGCTGACCATTTTTATCATGAATGGATGTTGGATTTTGTCCAGTGCCTTTTTTGTACCTATTGGTATGATCGTGTGATTTTTCTTTTCTTTTTTTTTAGCTTGTTGATATAATAGACTACATCCATTGATTTTTTTAATGTTGAATCAGCCTCACATACCTAGGGTAAAGCCTGTTTGGTCATGTTAAGTAATTCTTTCCATACATTGTTGGATTCATTTTGTTAATATTTAGTTGAGGATTTTTGCTTCTATATACTTGAGAGATATTCATTTGTAGTTTCCTTTTTTGTAATGTCTTTGACTGTCTTTTGTTTTTTTTGAGATGGAGTCTCACTCTGTCACCCCGGCTGGAGTGCAGTGGTGCGATCTCGGCTCACTGCAAGCTCCGCCTCCCAGGTTCACGCCATTCTCCTGCCTCAGCCTCCCGAATACCTGGGACTACAGGCACCCACCACCACACCCGACTAATTTTTTGTATTTTTAGTAGAGACAGAGTTTCAGCATGTTAGCCAACTAGTTTTGTTTTAAGGTAATGCTGGCCTCATTCAATAAGTAAAGGAAGTATTAACTCGGCTTCCATATTCTGGAAGAAATTCTAGAGGATTGGTATAAATTTTTCCTTAGATGTTTGGTAGCATTCACCAGTGAATCTGCCTGGACCTGATGCTTTCCGTTTTGGAAAGCTATTAATTATTGATACAATTTCTTAAACAGATACAGGCCTACCAAGATTGTCCATTGTATATATTTTTCAGGATTTTTTTTTTTCAAAATGAAATTTTAAAACAGAATTAATCAATCAATTTCCATGGTAATGAAATAACTAAAAAGAGTTTTGAACAAAATGTCCCCATTTAGGTTCCATTTGCCTATTTGCAGGTATTTCAACATATTTGCTGAGGGGTTATTCAAGCATTTCTGCTAATAGAAATGGAGAAACCTATTTCTTCTGGTCAGATACACAGATATTGAGGAAAAACAGTTTCTAATTATTCTTACATGCAAACCTAAATCTGTTTTGGTTTTATAAAATGGCTTAGCATCAGCTCCTGAAATAGAGCTTGATACCAGTTAGAAACAGGCACCTGCATTCACAGCTTCCCAGGAGACCCAGGAACCTCCTTTAGAGCTCCTAGTCTACTGACTAATATAGGGTTTCATCTCATGACTGACAACTGAAGACCTTTGTCATTTCCCCAACACCTTAAATGCCTTTCCAATTGGCACTTTATTTCTTATGGTAGGTTTGGCCAGAGATCATTATGGCAAAGCCCCAACAAAACGAGGTAGCTTCATTTACAGTAACAAAATGGAGAACATTTACCATCAGAGTCACTGTGTTGTCCCTCCACCTCCAAAACTATTATTATTACAGAAAATAGTATTCATTAATCTTTAAAGATGATGTGATTATCACCATCACACTTAGGAAATTAAGCTCCTATTCACTTTATTCATTTCCTCTAAAAAGCAACATTTCCAGTTAGTTTCAGACTTTCACTTTTTCACAGAACAGTTTATTCTTTTTTGTTTACTGGATTTGAGGGTTTATGAAATGGTCTTCCCAGTAAAGTCCATTACCTTGGTTTCTGGATGCCTAATTAGGAGCCTTCTCCAAGCACAAAATAATACAGAAGCAGGAGAAGAAATGAAGCAACTATTTCTACCTTATGACAAGTCAGGGGAATGTCCTTGGACCTACACTTCTGGTGGTGGGGTGAGGAGGCTCCTTCAGCCCCACCATGGGCCAGAAGAATTGAGCACTGTTGTTGGAGCTTGGGAGTGGAGGGAAAGCCTTTCATATACCTAGGAACAGCAGGTAAACGTCAATTGCTCTGCCTCCCCCTTCACACTCACCTGACAGCAGCTACAGCCTGGACTTTGCTGTTGACACCTGCCCTACTCAATCTCACAATGCCTTTTCTGGTTTCCCCATCTATTTCTTTTCAATGTTGCCATTGGTTTTTTTTTTTTAGCCTTATTTCTTCTAAATATTGGAAGACTGAAGGCCTGGTAAGGCTGGTCCCTGACCCCAGCCCCACTTACAGGAATGGCTCCCCTAAGAAATAGTCATGAAGACCTTGTAGAGTATCCCCAGAGTGTGATCTAATGATAGTGAGAAAAATGATCTTAGGAGGCCCCAGACACAGCATTAAATACAGCTGAACCACTCTGTGATGAATTTATCCTTATTTGTGTCTCTGTTACTCTAAAAGCATGAAGGGAAGCTCTCAGTTTGAGGCCACTGTGACCACAACACATTCTCATATGTGTTAATCTGTCTACAGAAAATGCTGACCTCAGGCTCAGAATTTTGGCAGGTACCGTTATTTAGCTAGAATGTAATTATATTGTTTTCCTTTTTTTTTTTTTTTTTAAGCTACCTTCTATTAATGGCAAAGGATAGTGTTGTTCCATATACAGTCACACATTCTCACGTACAGATGGTGCTCAGAGGGCAATACACCATGAAGGTGAATAAGAAAGACTGCAATGTGAAGACTGTGTCTTACAAGCAATGGTTCTTAACCTTAGCATCTCATAAGAACACCCCAGGGCACTTGTCAAAATTCCAATGCCAAGGCCCTTCCCCAGACCAATTCCATCAAAAATTTGGGATGGGATCTAAGTGTGAGTGCTTATTAAAGCTCTAGATGACTCCAGTGCAGAGCCACACTGGAGAACCAATGCTTTAAACTGATCTCGGCCGGGCGCGGTGGCTCAAGCCTGTAATCCCAGCACTTTGGGAGGCCGAGACAGGCGGATCACGAGGTCAGGAGATGGAGACCATCCTGGCTAACACGGTGAAACCCCGTCTCTACTAAGAAATACAAAAACTAGCCGGGTGAGGTGGTGGGCGCCTGTAGTCCCAGCTACTCGGGAGGCTGAGGCAGGAGAATGGCGTGAACCCGGGAGGCGGAGCTTGCAGTGAGCTGAGATCCGACCACTGCACTCCAGCCCGGGCGACAGAGCGAGACTCCGTCTCAAAAAAAAAAAAAAACAACTGATCTCAAGTCTGAGCATGAATGAGACAAAGCTTGTTCTCCACATCACGGTAGCAGGATTAGTATCTGGAACATAGATATTCTAATGACCAAGGTCAACTGCCATCTTAAAATCTAAGTGCGAAGAATTACAGAACTGTAGAGCTGCAGAAAGTCTGAGAGCTCATTTTAAATGAGTCTGTATCCTCATTTTATTCACCAGAAAACTGAACATAGAAAGGCCAAGTGATTCTTTGCCGAGAATCACTCCCTAGGGGCCCAAGGAAGGGCTCCTCCCCAACATCATGCTCCCTCTTTGGTGGATGTAATTGCCTCAATTGTGAATTCCTTCTGAAGGAAGCTACAGTCTTTTTGAGGAATATGCTAAAGACCTAAAAAGTTAGAGGATTGGCTCTTTAATCCACAAAGTAGGTATGAAAGAAGTTGTAGGGAGCCCGGGAGGCGCTATGGACATTCCTCAAAGTCTGTTCCGTGGTTGGAAGGCACTGGATTAAACACATTGAAATGAGTTTCATCACTGCAGGACTTCTCAGGACCTTTAATTTACTAATGTGCAAGGGAATCTTCAAGAAGAGGACAGACAGAGCTTATTTGCCCATTTCTGTGAAACATTTCACAGGACTAGCCTTTCTTAGGGAAATATTGGGGCACACAATTTCTAAAAGGTCTGGCCCACTGTGTCTCCTACTCTGCTTTACTTTTCTTAACTGCATTGATCACTTATATACTTGGTTATTGCCTGTGTTATTCTCACTAAAATAGAAGTTCCTTGAGGAGAGAAACTTTGGCTTCATTACTATATCCCTACCACCTCCAAAAGCGCCTAGCCTGTAATAAATATTTGCAGAAGGGCTAATGGGTATAGTCTCTTAAAACACAGGTAATCATGACTAGCTACCTAGTGAGACTCCTGCTTCTGATTGCAAGTCTGTCACCACAACTTTAGGCTGAATTTTGGAGTCTGCTTGCTGGGGGAACCTGGTCATACCTTGGGCTAATATCCAGGCTCTGGCACTAATTAACTCCACAACCTTGGGCAAGTCACTTGACTTTCCTGGGCTCCATTTCCTCATCTAGCAAAAAGAGTGGACTGGATTAGACAACCTCCAAAGTTTCCTTCTCAGGTATTGTATAACAAGCAGTTAAATTAAAATATCTGATATAATTGGGGATTTTTCTATTTCTCCTTGGAGTTCTATCAGATTTTGTTTCATGTAGTTTAAAGCTCTGTTATCAGGCCCATAAATATTTAAGATTGTTATATCCTTTTGATGAATAGACCATCTTATCATTATTCAGTGGACTTCTTTTTCCTTGGTAATATTCTCTGCTCTGAAATCTATATTTTCTTATACTAATATACTCACCCCAGCTGTGTAAAAAATGGTATTAGCATGGTATATTCTTTTCTATCATTTTACTTTTAACCTATTTGTGTCTTTTTAGTTCAAGTGGGTTTCTCGTAGGCAGCACATACTTGGTTCTTGCTTTTTAAAGGAAATCCCACTGCTCAGTCTCTGCCTTTGAATTGAAATCATTTAAATTTAATGTGATTATTGATATTATTAGGTTTAAATTCATTCATTTTGACTGTTATGAATAATGCTGCTATGGACATTCACATGTAAGTTTTTGTGTAGATATATATTTCATCCTTCTCGGATGACTAGTGATGTTGAGAATCTTTTCATGTGCTTGTTGACCATTGGTGTATCTTCTTGGATGAACTGATTATTTTTATGGTTCCATTTTATCTTGTTGTTTTATATTTGTTCCATTTTCTTCTTTTTCTGTCCACTTTTGGACAGAAAACAGCCTTTTTAAGATATAATTTATATACTGTACACTTTTCCCATTTAAAGTGTATAATTTGGTGATTGTTGGTATACACACAAATTGTGGAATCATAATCAATCATAAAACATTTTAATCACCCTTAAAAGAAACTCCATACACTTTAGCTATTACCCCAAAATGCTCCCTTTCCTACTCCTGCCCTACCCCTAAAAGGCCCTAAAACTTTAATCTATTTTTTGTCTCTATAAATTTGCCTATTCAGGAAATTTCACAATCGAGTTATATGAGTTTCTTTTACTTGGCATAATGTTTTTTATGTTTATCTATGTTATGGTATATATTAGTGCTTTTTTCCTTTTTGTAAATTAATTCCACGAAATGGATATACAGTATTTGTTTGTCCATTCATCAGTTGATGGACATTTGGGTCTTTCCCACATTTTGGTTATTATGAATAAAGCTGCTATGAACATTCATGTGTACTTTTTTGTGAAGATGTATGTTTCATCCTTCGTGGGCACATACCTAAGTGTGGAATTGCTGGGTCACGTGACACCTCTGTGTTTAACTGTTTGAGGAACTGCCAGATTCTTCCAAAGTGGTTGCCCCATTTTACATTCCCACCAGCAGTGAATGAGCCTTCCTATTTCTCCACATTGTAACCAACATTTGTTAGTTTTTGTCTTTTTGCCTATAGCCATCCTGATGGGTGTGAAGTGGTATCTCATTGGGGGATTGGAGTTGCATTTTCCTGATGACTAGTGATGTTGAGTATCTTTTCATGCACTTACTGGCCATTGGTATATCTTCTTTGATGAACTGATTGTTTTTATGATTCCATTTTATCTCCTTTGTGGCTTACTAGCTGTAACTTTTTGTATTATTATTTTAGAGGTTATTTTAGGTTTATAGCATGCATCTTTGACTTTTCAAGTGATACTACCACTTCATGTGTATTCAAGTACTTTACAAGAGTATATTCCAGTTCTCCATTCTCGGTTTTGTGCTATTGCTGTCATACCTCTGGTTAAATTAGATGCTTTCCTCTGTGTTATGTACTGGCACTCTATTATCATGAGGGAACTGTCACGGGCAGCTAGAGAAGGAAAAGTAAGTGGGATAATCTTGTTGGATTTTTCATTGCTCCTGGAGGGCAAGACTGCTCAAGCTGTCAGGATCACCAGAGAGAACATCAAGCAGGTTCCAGGCTCAAATGGAAGGAAGAGAGGGGAGGCCTTAAAATGCTAGAGATCCCTTAGAAATCCCTGAGGAATCTTCACTAGGTTCCTAATCTCCTGAGAATCCCCCTTTCTATGTCCCTTGGCATCCACACCATTGGATTCATGATTAATAAATTCATTACTTCCAGTGATTTCATATGAATCAGGATAAGGCAACAGAGAGTCATGAGATTGGTGACAAAGAGACCTAGGGTCAAATAGAGCAGTTTTACCGCTTACAGATACATACCCTGGGGGCAAGATACTAAACTCTCATGAACCTCAGTTTCTATACCTGCAAAATGGGAATAAAAATTCTTACTTTATCATGTTGGTTAAAGGATTAAATGAGGTGATCTCAGTAAAAGTAGCAAGCGAGTGACATAACAAACACACCATTAATATTTATATCCCTCCTATATACCTCATTGTCTGTTTTACTCAAGTATATTTTTACATTCTTTATGTTTATTAGGCATTCATAAAGTAGCAGGGATTGCATTACATATGAGAGCCTCTGTTGTTCTTCATACTCCAAAGATTCTAGTGAGCTCAAATATCTGTATAGGATTGTCACAAACTCCCTGCTTTTCGACGTGCAGAACTGCCATTTATTGGACTGACTTGATGGCAGACATGTGCTGAGCTCCTTGCATGCCTCATTTCCAAAGCTCATTATCAACCCCATGAGGATGGGGCAGCGTTTCTCAGTCTCGGCACTATTGATACATTTGGGGCCAGATCATTCTTGGTTGTAGGGGGTTGGCCTGTGCATTATGGGATGTTTAGCAGCATCCCTGGCTTTTACCTTCTAGATTCCAGTAGCACCTCTTCAGCTATGATAATCAAAAATGTGTGAAGATATTGCCATGTATGTCATAGGGGGCAAAATCTCCCTCAGATGAGAACCACTTGGATAGGGTTGGTGTCATTCCCGTTACCTGTGAGAAAGCCAAGGTTCAGAATGGTCAAGAGCTTTTCTCAGCATCGCACAGTTACTGAGTGATGGAGGCAGGATTCAAACCAGAGTCTAACTAGCTCCTAAGCCATGTGTTATGGTAACTCCAGAATATATCCTCTCTCATCTGCAAATAAAGCCTCCGATACCTTTGACATCCCTGGCTTTAAATTCTGTCTTTTGTGCTAAAGGTGTCTGGACTCTGGAGTGTCCTGTCTGAAAAAAACGAATAGGTTCCAAAAGGAGAGATTAGATAATTACTCTTCACAGACAGGGCTCAGAAGGCCACACACAACATATTGCAGGCAGCTGGCCCCCATATGTGCTTTTCCTTGACATAAGGGGTGTAATGGGCTGAATTATGTTCCTCAAAGGATAGGTTGAAGTTCTAATGCTCTGTACCTATGAATGTGACCTTATTTGGAAATAGGGTCTTTGCAGACATAATCAAGTTAAGATGAGGTCATTAAGGTGAGCCACGATCCAATATGACTACTGTCCTTATAGGAAGAAAATGTGTAAACAGACACAGAAGGAAGGCAACCATGTCAACATGGAGGCAGAAATTGTAGTGACATTGCCACAAGCCAGGGAACAGCCGGGGCTACCAGAACCAAAAGAGGTAAGAAAATATCCTCTCTTAGAGGCTTCGGTGGGACCACAGCCCTGCCAACACCTTGATTTCAAACTTTGAGTGGCCAGAACTAAGCGAATCCATTTCTGTTATATAGTCTGTGGCACTTCATTATTGCATCTTTAGGGCAACAGGACAGGAGAGCACACCTCACGTCCCCTGGCAGCCCTGGTCACGTCTGTATTTCTGCATTTGACAGTGTTCCCTTTGATCCCTGTTCTCCAGTCAGTTATAATATCTGGCCATTAATCAAAGTCATGAAAGATATTTCACTTTGCCATGACCAACCTACATGTTAGATTGCACCTCCTATTAATTACATTAGTGCAATGATGATCTGGCAGTGTAACAACATAGGCGCCTTCCTGGGTAGCACCTGTCCCCTCAGATGTCCTCACTCATGCATGTGTCAGTAGTGGGGCAACTGTGCCTTATCTTTCTTGGTAACAGGAGGTACCATATCATTCCCTGAGATAAGCAGAAGCAATTTCATAGAGCCTGACTCAGTGGACTTGGCTACCTGCTGGTCGTGGATAAACAGAAGGAAACAAACCCTAGACAGCCACAAGTGTGATACAGACAGAAAGCAACCAAAGGCAGCCAAGGTCATCTCAAATCTAAACTCCAGAGCAGTTTATTCTGGGCAAATGAACAAGAAGCATCAAACAGACTTATAGGTGGTTTGAGATTCTTTAAAGCTAAAGCAACCCTTAGAAGTTGTGGCATCTCAAACAGGTTCTTCATCTTTCCTAGCCAAAGGATGTTCTGGGTTGTTTAAAGGATTCCGTGGACAAGTGAACTTGAGAAGTGTTCTGTGCTTTAGTATCTCTCTAAGACATTTAAAAGGCCCATTAGCACATTAAAGACATTGAGACATTTGACAGTAAAGACACCCCTTCACCTCCTTTCAGGGTGTGGTGGAACATGCCTTGGATCACTGATACATTTGGGCCCATTCTGCTGTGCAGAATTTGAGGGGGAGGCTCTGAACAATTAGGTGGTTTTTCAAAGCTCACACAGACTGACTCAACTTGTGTCTTCACATTCCAAATCCAGTGCTTTTCTATTTTTTATTTTTCCTTTTAGTTTGTTAATAAACATTTGAGTGTTACCATGTGGTGACATAGAAATGTAAAAATGAAAAAGGTTGGCTTTTTCCCCATATATCATTGATTATCTCTGGAGTAAATGAACAACAGAATAACAAATAATTGAAAGGGTATGGGGATAGGGAAGGAAAGGTGCTGTGGTTTGAATGTTTGTCTCCTCCAAAACTCACATTGAAATTTGATTCTCAATGTGGCAGTATTAGGAGGTGAGGCCTTTAAGAGGTGATTGTGTCATCGGTGAAACCCCATCTCTACTAAAAATACAAAAAAGTAGCCAAGCGTGGCGGTGGGAGCCTGTAGTCCCAGCTACTTGGGAGGCTGAGGCAGGAGAATGGCGTGAACCCAGGAGGCGGAGCTTGCAGTGAGCCAAGATCGTGCCACTGCACTCCAGCCTGGGTGACTCAGCGAGACTCCGTCTCAAAAAAAAAAAAAAAAAAAGAGGTTATTGTGTCATGAAGGCTCTGTCCTCAGGCTTAGACTAATCCATTAATGAATGAATGGGTTAATGGGCTAATGGATTGTCATGGGAGTGGCATTGGTAGCTTCATCAGAGAAGAAAGAGAAACCTGAGCTTGGAGGCTCATTCTCCTGTGATGTGATGCCCTGAGCTGCCTTGGAGCCTAGCAGAGTCTCCACCAGCAAAAAGGTACTTGACAGATACAGCTCTTCAACCTCCTCAGCCTCCAGAACTGTAAGAAATAAATTCCTTTTTCAAAATAAGTTATTCACTTTTGGAATTCTGTTATAAGCAACAAAAAATGGACTAAGACGAAGAGAATCACTGCCTTTGGGACAAATATGAAACCAGTCAGTCTTGAGGAGTCAGGTTAGGTTACTGATGTTCTGCTGAGTCCCATCACAGGAACCCACCATCCCTGCCACCCACACGAGGAGAGCTGTTGGCCAGAGGCCTGCTGACCAGGCTGCCCCAGGAGGCTGCCACCACCTCAAAAAGCTGTCTGGTCAGGGGCGGCCAGCCCACAAGTTCGCCAGGCCCTTGTAATGTGCCTATCCCCCCAAAATGGAGTGGTCAGTCTGATTCCTTCAAAATTTGAACTGGAGGCCGCAGAGGGGAGGCAGTTAGCAGGTGGCTGAAGATGAAAGAATGTCTAAAGAGGTGTGGGGGTGTTTTGAAGGGTCCTGGGCAAGCCAGGGAAGAAAGGGGGCAATATGAGTGAGCCAGAGAACAGCAGGGAAGGAGACCTGCAGGTGGTGTGGAGGGAAGAGGAGGGGCAACAGCACAACCACCCCCTGTTCTGGTTTCTAGGGGGAAGCTGACTTCATCATAACTTCTGATGGTACATTTCTGAGAGGCCCATCTCCCCCAAAGTAGCCCCCCCAACCCCCACTCTCCCTACTTGAGCAAACCTGAGAGGGGCTCCTTTCTTGGTTACTAAAAGGAGCTAACTCCGTTTTTAAAGTTGTGGTAAAATATATGTATATATACATTATATACATATACATTATGTTATACATATACATAACATAAACTACCATTGTAACCATGTTTAAGTGTAGAGTTCAGTGGCATTAAGTACATTCATATTGTGTAACCACAACCGCCATCCATCTCCAGAACTTTTTACATTTTCCCAAACAGAAACTCTGCACTTTTAAACAGTAACACCCCATTCTCCCTCCCCCAACCCCTGACAGCCATCATTTTACTTTCCATCTCTATGAATTTGACTATACTAGGTACTTGACTTAAGTGGAATCAAACAGTATTTGTCTTTTGGTGTCCGGGTTATTTCCTTTAGCATAAAGTCCTCAAGATGCATGCATGTTGTCAGAACCCTCTTTGTAAGGCTGAAAAATATTCCATTGTATGCAGAGACCATATTTGGTTTATCCATTTATCCATCAATGGACATTTGGATTGCTTCCACTTTTTGGCAACTTGAATAACGCTGCCATGAACATGGGTAGACAAATATCACTCTGAGACCCTGCTTTCAGTTCTTTTGGACATATACCCAGAAGTAGAATTGCTGGAGCAAATGGTAGTCTCTATGCTTAATTTTGTGAGAAACTGCCTTGGTGTTTTCCACAGTGGCCGCACTATTGTATCTTCACATCAACAGTGCACAATTTCTCCACATCCTCACCAACTCTTGTTATTCTCTGTTTTTGTTTTTTGATACTAGCAAGAGTCTAACTCTCTTTTAGTAGAGGCTCTGTCTTCCATGTGGTCACCGTTGCCCTTTTCCTCAGTTTTTCTTCATGCTGAGTGGGCATCAAGTCAGAACAGAAGTTCTGCTCTCCTCCTTCTGCCCTCAGGAAGTTGCCCTTGACTCTAAGGCACCAACTTTAAAGATCAGACTCTGTGTTTCTCAGGATAGGCAGAGCTCAGACCTTGATGGTGACAGGAGGTGGGGGGTGGCACCTGTGCAACCCCCTGCCCTTGTACTGGCAGGGAGTAGCAGATACAGAAAAGCATGAGATTCCCTCAAACCACATCCTTCCCCCTTGCTGCCTAGGGTCTGGTGTGTCCATCCCAGAGTGCCCCTTCCCAGGGCTGTGGCTCTGCTAGGCTTGAGGGTCCCTGACACACCTCATCCCTTCCCCATCTGCCCTTTAACAGAGTACAGGAAGAAGCAGTGGCTGCTGAGTGGTGAAAATGTGAGCACTAACTGAGGTCTGAGAAGGCAAGGGGTCCGAGGAGCGCTTCTTTGGGGTTTTGTCCTGGCTCTCAGCTTTGGGTGCACTGCCATCTCCGGCTTACGCCGCAGGAAGTCTCTCCAGGCAGAGGTAGGTCAGGATTCCCAGGCACTCAGGCTTCCTCTTCCCCTCTCCACACTTTCTAAAGAGGCTTTTCAAAATGTAAGCCCTGTGGAGGCAGCGGGTGTCCCATTCTGTTCACTAACTCACTGCTAGCACCTGCTGAATGCCTGGCACAAAAGGCACAGTTTTAATCAAATGCCATTGGTTAAGTCATTAACACTTTGAGTAAAAATCACTGTGTTCTTTTTTCCCTCCTCTTCCATAAATGTCCATTTCCTTAGTTTAGTTTTTTTTTTTTTAATCAACCAAAGTCCATAGTTTACATTAGGATTAATTTTTGGTGTTGTGCACTCTATGGGTTTGGATGAATGTATATGTGTATAGTGACATGTCCACCATTGTGCTATCATATAGAACAGGTTGACTGCCCTAAAAGTTCTCTGACTATTCATTCCCCTATTCCTCCCTGTTAACCCCTGGCAACCCCTGATCTTTTTACGCTCTCCACAGTTTTGCCTTTTCCAAAGTGTCACATACCTGAAATCATACAGTATTGTCCTTTTCATATTGGCATCTTTCACTTGGTAATATGCATTTAAGGTTCCTCCATATCTTTTCACGGCTTGATACCTCATTTCTTTTTAGCACTGAATAATATACCATTGTTTGGATTTCTCAGTTTATTTATCTGTTCACCTGCTGAAGGACATTTGGGTTACTTCCAAGTTTTCATAATTATGGATAAAGCTGCAATAAACGTCTATGTGCATGTTTTTGTATGGATAAAAGTTTTTAACTCATCTGGGAAAATATCAAGGAGCATGATTGCTGAATCATTTGGTAAGACTGTGTTTAGTTTTGTACAAAACTACAAAACTGTCTTCTGAAGTGGCTGTACCACTTTGCATTCCCACCAGTGGTAAGTGATGGTTCCCGTTGCTCCATATCTTCACCAGCATTTGGTGTTGTCAATGTTATAGATTTTGGCTATTCTAATAGGTATATAGTGATATCTTGTTGTTTTAATTTGCATTTCCCAGATTACATGTAATGTTGAGCACCTTTACATGTGCTTATTTGCCATTTGTACATCTTCTTTGGTGAGGTGTCTGTTCAGATGTTTTGCCCATTTTTAAATTGGGTTTTTGATTTTGCAATGTTGAGTTTTAAGAGTTATTTGTGTATTTTGAATAAGTCCTTTATGTGATGTCTTTTGCAAATAGTTTCTCCAGTCTGTGACTTGTCTTCTCACTCTCTTGATGCTTTTCATTTTAATATAGCAGTAAAATCAACAGAAGGCTCCCTATAATGTAGAGAATCTTATCCAGTGGTGTCCATCACAATTATTTGATAAAAGTTTTGAAAATTTTACCTTTGAGTTCCACCTGTGAGATTCCTGTTCAATAGGTTTGAAATGAGATCCAGGATACCTTTTATTTATTTATTTTGTTTTTGTTTTTGAGATACAGTCTCACTCTATCACCCAGGCTGGAGTGTAATAACACAATCTCGGTGCACTGCAACCTCCGTCTCCCGGGTTCAAGCGATTCTCGTGCCTCAGCCTCCTGAGTAGCTGGGATTACAGGCACCCGCCACCACACCTGGCTAATTTTTGTATTTTTCAGTAGAGATGGGGTTTCACCATGTTGGCCAGGCTGGTCCTGAACTCCCAACCTCAGGTGATCCACCTGCCTTAGCCTCCCAAAGTGCTGGTATTACAGGAGTGAGCCACAGTGCCCAGCTTCAGGATACCTTTTAAAAGCTGCCTTGGTGATTATAATGAGTAGCTGCAGTAGGAACCATGACATTAAGAGTTGGAAAGACAACCCCATTATGACACAGGGGCTGCCTACTGGACCTTCCTACATGCCTTGTCCCACAGCTCCATCTGAAGTCCAAATAGACCCAGAGCTCTATAATTCACTGCTAACTGGACATAAACTGTCATTTCAAATTTCACCTCTTTCTAGCTAAACCCATAAATGTCCCCATCTCCATCCAGAAAACAGCTCTACCTCTGAGCTTCCTGTCTTTGGAAGGTGGTGATTCTTATCTTCCTGTTGGCTAAACCCTTTTTTTTTTTTTTTGAGACGGAGTCTCACACTGTCGCCCAGGCTGGAGTGCAATGGCGCGATCTCGGCTCACTGCAAGCTGGGCCTCCCGGTTCACGCCATTCTCTTGCCTCAACCTCCCTTGTAACTAGGACTACAGGCACCCGCCACCGCACCTGGCTAATATTTTTTTGGCTAAACTCTTCAAGTCAAATTGGACTCCCCTCTCTCTCAGACAAATCTAATCTATCAGCAATCCCTGGCAGCTCCACCTTTAAAATACATCCAGAATCTGACCTCTTCCCTCCTTCCACTGCCTTGGTTACACCAGGGCTCTCAACTTCTGCTTTGTCCCTTCCAATCTGTTCTCATCTCTAACCCAGAGTGCAGTCAGATCATGTCCTTCTCTGCTCACCACCTTCCAATGGCTCCCATTCACTCAGAGTAAAAGCCCAAGTCTTCACGATGGCCTATAACATCCCTCACAATCTGCGGTATCCCCTGCTCCACTCCTGCAGCTCTCCTCCCAAGTCCTTCCAGCCACCCAGGCCCCTCTAAAGGGCCTGGAACACACAAGGCCTCAGAGGCTTTGTATTGCTGTTCTCTCCTCCTGGAATTCTCTTCCCCTAGAGAGCCACCGGGATGGCTTCCTCATGCCCAGTAGGTCTTCAGAGCCACCCTGTATAAAATTTCAAACCTCCTACCCCCTCTGCCAACATTGCTATCTTTATTTTTCTCCTAACGACGCAACACTGGTTATACTCCATGCTGACTTGCTTGTTTATTTCTGCCTGGCCCTTCCCACTGGATGCCAGTGCCATGAGGGCAGGGATATTGGTTTCCTCTATTTGCTGCAGAGCCCCAGATCCTAGAATGGGACTAGCGTATAGAGGGTCTTATCCTCAGCGACTCCTCCATCCCTGTCAGCCTCTCTATCACATCTTCTCTGTCTTGCAAGTCCTGAGGCATCTTCCTTTTTACTCTCTCTCATCTCCACCTTCTCTACTTGGTCTCCATTGGCCAGAACCATTGCTAAAAGCCTGAGGTCTCCTCCCATTCAGTGCCTTGTCACAGCTGCCAAAGGTCTGCAGGTCTTTCTAAAAGGCAGATCTGCAGCAGTTCCTCAGATACTCCTTAACTCTCGGGACCCTGTTCAAACTTCCTGGCTTCAAACACAAGGTTTCTGCTGATAGAGCCCCAGGCTGCTTCTGCCCCGTCTTGGGCCCCCCCTCACCTCCATGCATTGTGACCTGGGCTGGTTTTCCTCTCCTTGCCTTTGCACATGCTGTTACTTCTGCCTGGCACACCACCCTCACTTGCTGTACCCTCCCCTGCTACTTTACATCCAGCAAGCTCTGATTTAGCCTTCAAATTCTAGCTGATGGAACCTGCTTCAAGCAGCCTCCCCAGACCACCAGGCATAGACACATAGAAGCCCTCTCTCTATATATAAAAGCAATGTATATCTTGCTCCCCTAACTCCCTGGGCAGACTTCAGCAGTACCGTCCTGCACCACAGCCAGTTATTTGCTTGTCTGTCTCCATCATTAGTCCAAGTTCTCTGCATGCCTGGGCCTGGTGCACAATAGAGACTCTGTATATGTTTCCTGAGTGAATAGATCTCCGGAAACATGGAACAGTGGCCCAACTCTGCAATAATACTCCAAATGTACATGGCACTTTTGCCAACTAATGAATTCACTGTTTATTAGTAGCAAGAATGTTCCAGAATGTGTCATGGCAGGAGACCTTGAACACTGGGACAGAGGAGATAGCTGGCCTGTCAGGGGTCCCCTGTGGCTCCAGTGGCACTGGCTAAACTGCCTTTCATATTTATACTCTGTGTTTTTGTGGGTGTGTGTACATATATGTAAATATATTAAAATATGTCCATGTATTTATATGCATTTACAAATAAATATGTTCTACACACCTGTATCTCTATGTGATTGCAGGTCTTGGAGGTATCCTTGGGGCTTGGCTGGCTGGCTACTCTCTGCTGGCCTCATAGACTCCTATACTTGGTTGAGCCTTCTGCCTTCAGACAGGTGAAGGGATCGACCATCCAAACGGATACTGTGGTCACTTTTTCCCAAAGTCCATGGAACTAAAGTCTTTACTCGGATGTATGTTTCTAATATGTAGGGCCATGTCTCAAAATTTCTTCCTCGTTAATTTTACTCCACTTTCCTCTGTAGTCATAGAAGACCCCTGATCAATATTCTCGTAGAAAATTTCTGATACGTTAGAGACAGTAATTACATATATCACATTAGCCATTTTTAACCTTTCCTCCCAAATTGTCTTTGTGATTTAGAATAATTATTTAATTTGACATCTACTGAGCATGTAGTTCATTCATTCATTCAGAGACTCCGCTGGTCATTCAGCAAATGCTCACTAGGTGTCTACTCAGTAGGGGTGATACGTGATTTACAAGTAAGCAAATCAATAAAATGTTTGAATAATGATAAATGCTGTGAAAAAAATAAAATGTGCCCATGTGACAGAGTGCAGGGACAAGGGGGTTATTGCAAATACGATGGGCAGGAGCACATCTCGGCAGAGGTGACATTAGAGATGAAACCTGATGCTAAAATGAGCCAGCCTCAGGTGCCCTTGCCGAGTGCCCTGTCCCCCACCCTCCCTTGCACATACTCCACTGACTGCGGCTGTTTATTTGTGCATTTGCCTATTTGTCTCCACGTCATCCAAGACCCGGCTCCCGGGGCCTGGCCCAGATGTGGCCCACCCTTTCACCCTCATATCCATGGTCAGTGTTTGGCAAATGGGTGGAGTTCAATACATGCTTGTAGCACTGTTGAACAACAATGACTCAACCACAAAGTAGATAGTGGCCAGTCATATGAGGGAAGGTCACAGTGCTGTGATGAAGAAATGAATTTCTGGAACCAGCTGAAAACTATGTTTGAACTATTGGGTTACTGATTAATAACTCTCAGGAAAGAAACACCAACATATACTGTCAGGACATTACGGGGGGGTGGGGAGTCACAATGATTTGGAACACTGCTAAAAATAAAATTTTAATGTCTTTGCTGCTAATTCCATCATCCTTGTTCCAAAAGCCGCGGCTGCCCACGGCTAGAAGGGCTTTGTACTCTGAGCACGGTGAGGCTTCAGAGCCTTCCCTACTTTAAAGTGTGGCCAGAGCTCATCACAGCGCCAGTGTTGGCAGACAAGAAAGGCATGTTTATGGAGCTGGCAAAACTGCCAAGTGTGTGACTCAGTCCGTGGGAACCTGGTGTGCCTGCCGGTGCAGCCAACGTCCAAAGAACAGGCACACTCCCAAAGGGGTCTGTGAAGGCGGACCATTGGTATGCATCGCCTCTGAGGACCCAGGCATCTAACAAAAATTCCAGAAATATAATTCAGTAAATTCTCATCCAAAATCCTATCAGTTGGCTCACCTAGGGAGTTATTTTTGTGTCAACAACAAATACGCTTGTGGTAGTTCCAGATGTCTGAGCCCAAGTGGTGGCTTTCAGAACTGCTATAAAAAACTTTTGCTTAATATTTATCAAGTGCTGATTATCTGTAGGTACTGGGCTAAGTGTATGTTTTATCCTTATCTTTGTTAATTCTCATGGCAAACCTATGAGGCAGGTATTATTATGAACCTCATTTTACAGAAGGGGTAAAATGAGACTCAGTGAGGTTTAAAAATCTGGCCCAAGGTCTCACAGTGATGGTGGGGTGGGGTGGGGAGGGGGCATTTGTCCTCCCATCAGGGAGTGAATATGTTTAGCAAAGTTGCCTCCTGTTGCTAGGAGTCGTTCTATACTAATCCTATTGGCAAATGTGAAACAACAATGATACACATTCATACATTTATACAGAGATAATATTAACCTACAGTTCTCATTACTGAAATTGAGGCACGATTTTGAATCCTTCTTTGGGAGACTCCAGATGTTATGCTTGAAAAATAAAATCCATTGAGAATACACCGAGTACCCTACTATGACAATAATAACATTTAACATTTATTGAACACCTACTAGGGGGTCAAAATGGAATTTGAATCCAGGCAATCTGACACCAAAATACATTTTCTTAGTCACTAGGCTAGAGGTCCTCAAAGTTTGGCCTGGCTATTCCCGAGGCCTTGCCAGGGGATCCACAGAATCAAAACTATTTTCACAATAATACTAAGATATGATTAGCCTGTTTCTCCCTCATTCTCTCACGAGCCTGCAGTGGCATTTTCCAGAGGCTGGGTGATGTGTGATAGTGTAACAGATGGAATGCAATCTTCTAGAAAGTCAGACATTCAGGAGATTTACAAAATGTAAAAGTGATGCTTAGTCAATTATTTTTTATTTAGAAAATAAAAAGGGTTGATTTTCATTATTTTTAATAAATTACCGAATAAATATTAAAGAATATGTTTAGTTTTAATTTGTAATGTTGGCAGATGTAATCCAGGAACATTCTGTAGGGTCCTCAGTAGTTTTCAGTGGTATAGCAGGCTCTCGAGACCATAAGGTTTGAGAACAGCTGCACCCGGCGGTATTCCCTTCCTGGTGTGGCTGGCTCAGGTGTCCACCTGAAGCCCAGCCTTCTTCTAGAGCTCATGGGCCATGCTGGTGCCTCCATCAGGCCTCGCCTCACCCCACCTAGGTGAGGCATTCTCAGGAGAGCTCCTTCCGGGCATCCCAGCTCCATGTGGCAGAAAGGCTGAGAGGGACCTGCTCTTCTGGGTGAGTCGCAGATGTCATTTTCCACCAGGGGCTGAGCTCCACTCTCTGTTCTTAAACCTGCGTTTCGTACCACAGCTGCCTATTTATAAATCTCATACACATGATGAGGACAACGGCTCTCTTCAAGAGCTCTCCGTGGAGGGGGCTTTGTGGAAAGTGGTAAGTACACTGTCACTGGAGATTTTCACAGACAATGAAAATCTGTGACAAGCAGGGTGAGAGCCTGTTGGGAGTGCTGTGGATGAGATTCTGGAAACAAAAGACTTAGCCACATTTTCTGAGATCCCATCTAATTGAAAGCCCTGACTACTTACAAAGCCAGGGGCCATTATTGCTGATGAAACCAATCAGGCAGTACTGCTTTTACACCCAGTGAGTTCTGGGGAGCGGCATTCACGAAGAGGCTTGCAATACATCCAGACCCTGAAGCATCTGTAGGCTACTGCCTTGTCTGCCGAGGCGTTGGAGAAACCATGGCGTGAACACCACCAGAAGTTAAGCCTGAGCCTTTAATAAGCAGATTGGGCGAGTGGAGGGAGCATGGAACTCTGAGATGAGGGAAAGTGAATGCTGCTGGGTTATTTGCATGGCTGTGCCCATTCTAGCTGGGCTGGGTTTCCTTCTCTGTGCTCTAACTCCTCATGACTATTCATGAGACCCTGTGTTGACATCACGCTTTGCAGCACACACATACAATACAGGTATTTCTACTTGTATTGGCCATTAAGAATTTTGTGATGAGCAGGTGGGACTGAATTGTCCCCAATCACTTGCCCAGAGGAGTGGCAGAACAAGTGTCCAGCTGAGCCTAAATTCGAACCATGCTTCCTGGGTTCAGGACGCTTTCCACCACACCACAGCCTGCTCACTGACACCTGAAGAGGCCACCCGCCGTGAACAGGAGGGAATGAATGTTCTCTTGGCCAGGCCCGGGCAGGATATCTCCTACGCCCTCCAGCTGTAAGACTCTGGGCACCTCACAGTGACCCAGCAACCCCCGGCCCTGGAACCTGTGACATCATCCGAAAGCCAGTACCTGGACAAAAGGAAACAGCAAGGTGCATCCAGATACCTGCAAGCAGGCAAAGAGGAGGGAGAGGAGGCAGCGAACTTGCATATTGAATCCTTTATATTGGCAGGCACTGTACTAGACATTTCATTTTATTTTATTTTATTTTATTTTATTTTATTTTATTGTACTTTAAGTTCTAGGGTACATGTGCACAACGTGTAGGTTTGTTACATAGATATACATGTGCCATGGTGGTTTGCTGCACCCACCAACTCATCATTTACATTAGGTATTTCTCCTAATGCTATTCCTCCCCCAGCCCCCCACCCACAACAGGCCCCGGTGTGTGATGTTCCCCTCCCTGTGTCCATGTGTGCTCACTGTTCAACTCCCACTTAGGAGTGAGAACATGTGGTGGTTAGTTTTCTGTCCTTGTGATATTTTGCTGAGAATCAGGGTTTCCAGGTTCATCCATGTCCCTGCAAAGGACATGAACTTATCCTTTTTTATGGCTGCATAGTATTCCATGGTGTATATGTGCCACATTTTCTTTATCCAGTCTATCATTGATGGGCATTTGTGTTGGTTCCAAGTCTTCGTTGTTGTGAATAGTGCCATAATAACGTGTGCATGTGCCGTTATAGTAAAATGATGTATAATCCTTTGATATATACCCAGTAATGGGATGGCTGGGTCAAATGGTATTTCTAATTCTAGATCCTTGAGGAATCGCCACACTGTCTTCCACAATGGTTGAACTAATTTACACTCCCACCATCAGTGTGAAAGTATTCCTATTTCTCCACATCCTTTCCAGCATCTGTTGTTTCCTGACTTTTTAATGATCACCATTCTAACTGGCGTGAGATGGTATCTCACTGTGGTTTTGATTTGCATTTCTCTGACGACCAGTGATGATGAGAATTTTTCATATGTCTGCTGGCTGCATAAATGTCTTCTTTTGAGAAGTGTCTGTTCATATCCTTTGCCCACATTTTGATGGGATTATTCCTTTCTTTCTTGTAAATTTGTTTAAGTTCTTTGTAGATTCTGAATATTAGCCCTTTGTTAGACAGATAGATTGCAAAAATTTTCTCCCATTCTGTAGGTTGCCTGTTCACTCTGCTGATAATTTCTTTTGCTGTGCAGAAGCTCTTTAGTTTAATTAGATCCTATTTGTCTATTTTGGCTTTTGTTGCCATTGCTTTTGGTGTTTTAGTCATGAAG
>NW_012098099.1:4155892-4157478 GCF_000951045.1 Mandrillus leucophaeus
TAGTTTTTTGTATTTTTTAGTAGAGACGGTGTTTCACCATGTTAGCCAGGATGGTCTCGATCTCCTGACCTCGTGATCCACCCGTCTCAGCCTCCCAAAGTGCTGGGATTACAGGCTTGAGCCACCGCGCCCAGCCTGCACATGATTTTGTATCCTGAGACCTTGCTGAAGTTGCTTATCAGCTTAAGGAGATTTTGGGCTGAGATAATGGGCTTTTCTAAATATACGATCATGTCGTCTGCAAAGAGGGACAACTTGACTTCCTCTTTTCATAACTGAATACCCTGTATTGCTTTCTCTTGCTTGATTGCCCTGGCCAGAACTTCCAATACTATGTTGAATAGGAGTGGTGCGAGAGGGCATCCTTGTCTTGTGCCAGTTTGCAAAGGGAATGCTTCTAGTTTTTGCCCATTCAGTATGATATTGGCTGTGGGTTTGTCATAAATAGCTCTTATTATTTTGAGATACATTCCATCAATACCTAGTTTATTGAGATTTTTAGCATGAAACGCTGTTGAATTTTGTTGAAGAGCCTTTTCTGCATCTATTGAGATAATCATGTGGTTTTTGTCATTGGTTCTGTTTATGTGATGGATTATGTTTATTAATTTGTGTGTGTTGAACCAGCCTCGCTGCCCAGGGATAAAGTCAACTTGATCATGGTGGATAAGTTTTAGATGTGCTGCTGGATTTGGTTTGCCAGTATTTTATTGAGGATTTTCACATCAATGTTCATCAGGGATATTGGCCTAAAATTCCCTTTTTTTGTTGTGTCTTTGCCAGGCTTTGGTATCAGGATGATGTTGGCCTCATAAAATGAGTTAGAGAGGATTCCCTCTGTTTTATATTGATTTGAATAGTTTCAGAAGGAATGGTACCAGCTCCTCTTTTTACCTCTGGTAGAATTTGGCTGTGAATCTGGTCCTGGACTTTTTTTGGTTGGTAGGTTACTAATTATTGCCTCAATTTCAGAACCTGTTATTGGTCTGTTCAGAGATTCAACTTCTTCCTGGTTTAGTCTTGGGAGGGTGTATGCGTCCAGGAATTCATCCATTTCTTCTAGATTTTCTAGTTTATTTGCATAGAAGTGTTCATAGTATTCTCTGATGGTAGTTTGTATTTCTGTGGGATTGGTGGTGATATCCCCTTTATCATTTTTTGTTGTGTCTATTTGATTCTTCTCTCTTTTCTTCTTTATTAGTCTTGCTAGTGGTCTATCTATTTTGTTGATCTTTTCAAAAAACCAGCTCCTGGATTCTTGATTTTTTTGAAGGGTTTTTTTGTGTTTCTATCTCCTTCAGTTCTTCTCTGATCTTAGTTATTTCTTGTCTTCTGCTAGCTTTTGGATTTGTTTGCTCTTACTTCTCTAGTTCTTTTAATTGTGATGCTAGGGTGTTGATTTTAGATCTTTCCTGCTTTCTCTTGTGGGCATTTAGTGCTATGAATTTCCCTCTACACACTGCTTTAAATGTGTCCCAGAGATTCTGGTACATTGTGTCTTTGTTCTCATTGGTTTCAAAGAACATTTTTATTTCTGCCTTCATTTCGTTATTTACCCAGTAGTCATTCAGGAGCAGATTGTTCAG
>NW_012098099.1:4157528-4174666 GCF_000951045.1 Mandrillus leucophaeus
ATCTGTCTAATATTGACAGTGGGGTGTTAAAGTCTCCCATTATTATTATGTGGGAGTCTAAGTCTCTTTGTAGGTCTCTAAGGACTTGCTTTATGAATCTGGGTGCTCCTGTATTGGGTGCATATATATTTAGGATAGTTAGCTCTTCTTGTTGAATTGATCCCTTTACCATTATGTAATGGCCTTCTTTGTCTCTTTTGATCTTTGCTGGTTTAAAGTCTTTTTTATTAGGGACCAGCATTGCAACCCTTGCTTTTTTTTTTTTTTTCCCCCCCACTTTCCATTTGCTTGGTAGATCATCCTCCATCCCTTTGTTTTGAGCCTATGTGTGTCTTTGCATGTGAGATGGGTCTCCTGAATACAGCACACTGATGGGTCGTGACTCTTTATCCAATTTACCAGTCTGTGTCTTTTAATTGGGGCATTTAGTCCACTTACATTTAAGGTTAATATTGTTATGTGTGAATTTGATCCTGTCATTATGATGTTAGCTGGTTATTTTGCCTGTTAATTGATGCAATTTCTTCATAGCATCGATGGTCTTTACAACTTGGCATGTTTTTGCTGTGACGTACTGGTTGTTTCTTTCCATGTTTAGTGCTTCTTCAGGAGCTCTTGTAAGGCAGGCTTGGTGGTGACAAAATCTCACCATTTGTTTGTCTGCAAAGAATTTTATTTCTCCTTCACTTATGAACCTTATTTTGGCTGTATGTGACATTCTGGGTTGACAATTCTTTTCTTTAGGAATGTTGAATATTGGCCCCCACTCTCTTCTGGCTTGTAGGGTTTCTACTGAGAGAGCCACTGTTAGTCTGATGGGCTTCCCTTTGTGGGTAACCTGACCTTTCTCTCTGGCTGCCCTTAACATTTTTTCCTTCATCTTAACCTTGGTGAATCTGACAATTATGTGTCTTGGGGTTGCTCTTCTTGAGGAGTATCTTTGTGGTGTTCTCTATATTTCCTGAATCTGAATGTTGGCCTGCCTTCCTAGGTTGGGGAAGTTCTCCTGGAAAATTATCCTGAAGAGTGTTTTCTAACATGGTTCCATTCTCCCTGTCACTTTCAGGTACACCAATCAAATATAGATTTGGTGTTTTCACATAGTCCCATATTTCTTGGAGGTTTTGTTCATTTCTTTTCACTCTTTTTTCTCTAATCTTGTCTTCTCACTTTATTTCATTAATTTGATCTTTGATCACTGATATCCTTTCTTCCGCTTGATTAAGTCAGCTATTGAAGCTTATATAGGCTTCATGAAGTTCTTGTACTGTGGTTTTCAGCTCCATTAGGTCTTTTAAGCTCTTCTCTACACTGGTTAGTCTAGTTAGGCATTCGTCTAACCTTTTTTCAAGGTTTTTACCTTCCTTGTGATGGGTTAGAACATGCTCCTTTAGCTCAGAGAAATTTGTTATTACCGACTTTCTGAAGCCTACTTCTGCTTCTTCTGTCAGCTCATCAAACTCATTCTCTATCCAGTTTTGTTCCCTTGATGGCGAGGAGTTGTGTTCCTTTGGAGGAAAAGAGGCGTTCTGGTTTTTGGAATTTTCAGCCTTTCTGCTCTTGTTTCTCCCCATCTTTGTGGTTTTATCTAACTTTGGTCTTTGATGTTGGTGACCTACAGATGGGGTTTTGGTGTGGATGTCCTGTTTGTTGATGTTGATGCTGTTCCTTTCTGTTTGTTAGTTTTCCTTCTAACAGACAGGCCCTTCAGCTGCAGGTCTGTTGGAGTTTGCTGGAGGTCCACTCCAGATCCTGTTTGTCTGGGTATCACCCGCAGAGGCTGCAGAACAGCAAATACTGCTGCCTGTTCCTTCCTCTGGAAGTTTCATCCCAGAGGGACACCTGCCTGTATGAAGTGTCTGTCCGCCCCTACTGAGAGGTGTCTCCCAGTCAGGCTACATGGAGGTCAGGGACCCACTTGAGGAGACAGTCTGTCTGTCATTGGAGCTTGAATGTGCTGGGAGAACCAATTCTCTCTTCAGAGCTGTCTGGCAGGGACGTTTAAGTCTGCAGAAGCTGTCTGTTGCCTTTTGTTCAGATATGCTCTGCCCCCAGAGGTGAAATCTAGAGAGGCAGTAGGCCTTGCTGAGCTGCAGTGGTCTCCACCCAGTTTGAGCTTCCCTGCCACTTTGTTTACACTGTGAGCATAGAACCACCTACTCAAGCCTCAGCAGTGGCAGACACCCCTCCCCCTGCCAAGTTCCCACCTTCCAGGTCAGTCTCAGACTGCTGGGCTAGCAGTGAGCAATGCTCTGTGGGCATGGGACCTGCCGAGCTAGGCACAGGAGGGAATCTCCTGGTCTGCCAGTTGCAATGACTGTGGGAAAAGCACAGTATTTGGGCAGAGTGTACTGTTCCTCCAGGTACAGTCACTCACGGCTTCCCTTGGCTAGGAAAGGGAAATCCCCTGACCCCTTGCACTTCCCTGGTGAAGCAGTACCCCACCCTGCTTTGGCTCACCCTCCATGGGTTGCACCCACTGTCCAACCAGTCCCAACGAGATGAACCAGGTACCTCAGTTGGAAATGCAGAAATCACTCATCTTCTGCATCAATCTCGCTGGGAGCTGCAGACCAGAGCTGTTCCTTTTCGGCCCTCTTGGAAGTGACTCTTGACATTTTATTTTTAAAGTAAATTTTTCTTCAGTCAAACCATAGATACATAAAAGCATACAGCTCATAAAGGAATAGCTTGATGAATTTTCGTAAAAACAGCATACCTGTATACAGCACCTAGATCAAGAAGCAAGATACTACTAGTGTCCCCCAAAATCTCCCATGTGCCCCCTTCTAGGAACTAACCCCAAGGACACCCAACACTCTGACCTCCAACACCATGGATTGGCTTCGAGTATTTTAAAGTTTATATAAATGGACATGCAAATTGCACTTTTGGTGTCTGGCTTCTTTTTCTCTCAACACTGAAATTCATCCTTATTGTTTGTGTAGTTTGTTCATTGTCACTGTTGTGCAATATTCCACTGCATAACTATACCACGCTTTACTTCTCCATTCTCTGTTGATAGATTTTGGATGGCTTCCAGAGTTTGGCTTTTGTAAATAGTGCTATGAACATGAGGTCATACTGGTATGTGTCTTTCAGCAGCTATATGCATGCGTTTCTCCTGGGTGTATAACTAGAAGTGAAATTGCTGCATTGTATGGCAATATGTATGTTTAACTTTATAAGAAACTGCCAGATAGTTTTCCAACATGGATATACCAACTTCCACACCCACCTCCAGCGACTTGATGTTCTGGTTTCCCCATAACTTTGCTAACACTAGCTATAATTGCACCAGGCAGTTTGCCTGTGTCATTTTGATGCAGTCTCAGTAGTGGTTACAAGTTTGGACTCTGAAGTCAGACAGCCCAGGTTCTTATCCTGACACCACCCTTTTAACAGCCCTAAGACTTTGGCCAGATTCCCTAACCACTCTGCACCTCAGTTTTCTCGTCTGTTAAATGGGAATAAGAACAATAGCCCCGGCCAGACAGATGCTGTGGCTCACCCCTGTAATCCCAGCACTTTGGGAGGCTGAGGTGGGTGGATCACCTGAGGTCAGGGTTCAAGACCAGCCTGGCCAACATGGTGAAACCTCATCTCTACTAAAAGTACAAAAAAAAAATTAGCTGGGCATGGTGACACATGCCTGTAATCCCAGCTACTCAGGAGGCTGAGGGAGGAGAATCACTTGAGCCTGGGAGGTGGAGGTTGCAGTGAGCCAAGATGGCGCCACTGCACTCCAGCCTGGGTAACACAGTGAGACTGTCAAAAAAAAAAAAAAAAAGCCCTATCCTCTTAGAGTGGTGGTGCATTTATCACAGTTGCTCTCACATGGTTACCACTCCACAGATGTTGACTCTCATAGTTATTCCAGGTGGGTACCAGGAGGACTCCACAGTGATCTTTAGGGGGACCCTGGGAAGCCCCTGTCTCTCAGCCTCTTCCATTGCCCATGACTGGGCTCCCCTTGGAGACAGTGCTGATGGTACCTGTGTCTGTGTCAAATGTCTGGGAATGGTGAATCCAGGGTCCATTCTGTGGAATGCAAAGATGAATATATCCTATGGCTGCTGGGGAGGGGCTCACCATCTAGTGGGGTGGGAGATCCAGGGACAAATTGTGACCTAACTGTGACAGAGAAACTGGTGTGGGGCAGATAGGGAGTGGGAGGATGTGCAGAGCTAACGGTGCATGGGGGCGTCAGGGATAACTTCTCGGATTTATACCTGATGCACCTGAAGAGTGAATCAGGTATGAGTTAACCGCATGTGAACAGAGAAGCACTAGCTGTGGGTTGGGGGTGGGAATCAGGCTTCTTATCTCAGTGTTTCCCAAAACGGAACGGGGCTAAAAAGATCCTTAGGCTTGTATGGACAGTTGCCTTTTCTCTTCTCCCAACTTTTCTAGCTCCTTCCCCATGCACGTAGTCCCCGAATTGCTCTGGAAGAGCTAGTGGTTATGTAGGGGGGAAAAGGTCTGAAATATTCAGAATAAAGTGCAGAAATTGAATTTCAACAATAGTTGGTCCAATGGGCTATGCTTTTAAGTAAATGAAAGACTAATCGATATTTCTTTTTATTCATATTTTTAGAAGTCATTGTTTCCTATCCCCATTTAATTTTTCTCTTCTAATTTCTCCAGAGTAGAGGTTCTCCCATTTTTAAACCGAGCATCACTGTGAATCATGCTGCATTAAATATGAAAGTTTATACTCATAGCAACTAATGGTGCTGGAAAATAGAAACACAGTTTCCTATTAAAACTGCATGAGACGAACAGTGCCCGTGAAGAAAGCTTTTTAAAGAAAACCAGTCCTGGTATTTGTTAGGGCCAAAATACACACAAAATATTCCCTTGGAGTCACGACCAACTGAAATAGAAGCGGAGTCACAGAACTCAGGAAAGGGAGACCTGGCAAGTCACTTAGACCTTCTGAGCCACTGTTTCCTCCTCTGTAACCAGGGAGGATTAAACCAGCAGGTCTCCAATGGCCCATTCTAGCTCCTCCATTTGGAGATTCTAAAAATAACATGACCACTGGAGAATACCTGCCTAATTTTCTCTCCTAATTTCCCTTCAACACTCTTCTGCTCTGGGCTTCCTGGCTAAGTCCCCTCTGAATCTGTCATTAGAATACCCCAGCGCTCTATCAACCTCTCATGTCTGCTCTTCCACCAATAGAGGAGAAGGCTGTGAAATGCTGAGTGATTCTGGCCACTCCCAACAGGACAATGACACTGAAGCCTCGGCCCCCAACATCATCCATGAGAAGTGGACAACCTTCTTTCTAGGCTCTATTTTTAATCCTAAGACTGAAACTCTTAGTCAGGAAACACTTTGTTTCAAAATTTTAATCATCATCATTATAAAAAATCTGATCTAGAGACCAATCGGTACCTCCTATTGACAGGAAATAAGCCAGGCACCCAGGTGGGTACAGTAGTTTCCTGAGGTCATAGAACTTTTAGTGACAGAGCCAGGACTAAGCCCCAGGCTTTCCTGCCAACATAGTAGTGATTTTATTAACTAGGGAAAGAAAAGGAACTAACATTTCTAAGGAACTGGTCTGTGCCCTGAATCTCAAATGACCTGGGAAGATTGCTATCGCTGACCCCATTTCACAGATGAGGACACTGAGGCTGAGAATCACCTCTTGGTTATTCTTGGTGTCAGGAGAAGTAAAATGTTCCTGCTTCCAAAGCCTTGCTTTCCCTGTCCTGTCACTTCCCTTGCCAGTGGTTGGGGTTTTTATGAAACAGCACTTTCATTTTAGCCTTTGGTTTTTAAAGCACCAACTCACTCCTCTGACTCATACTTCCTGGGTGCACATTCTGTGGAACGCAAAGATCAGTATGTCCTGTGACTGCCGAGGAGGGGTTCTCTGGATAGTGGGGCAAGAGACCCAGGGAGCAATTGTGACCCGACTGTGACAGAGAAGCTGGTGTGAGGCAGATAGGGAGCAGGAGGATGTGCAGAGCTAACTGTCTGTGAGGGGGTCAGGGAGGGCTTCTTGGAGGTGGTGGCAGGAGCTGAGGCACACAGGATGAGGAATCATTTATCTGGAGCAGCAGGAGAAGAGCTGGCTTTATCTAGGTGGAAAAATCAAAACTTTGGTTTAAATACAGATGTAATTTTGAGGCCCAAAACAACCAGAATAACAGAAAGACATAACTGGGTCTCAGGATAATCGGCAAAAGGGCTTCAGCTTCCCACATTCAACATCATTTTTATTAGGGTTATTTTAACTTATCTTTACCGCTAATGACCCACAGCCACCCACTTTCGAGGCAGCTTCCCGGCAACACCAGCTCTCTGATCTAATTTTATCCACAAGAAATTTGAGTTTGGAAGAACATGTGCAGAAGCTTCACTTGGTAGAAGGAGGCTAGAGAGAACGGGCGTCCTGGGCCCCCGGAGAGCACACACAGCAGAGGGGCAGATGTCAGGAGGATTTGACGTCACAAAACTGCCTATGGAAGGCCAAGCATCTGAGGGACAGCCTCTAGGCCACCACCCACGCTGTGGTTCCCCAGCTCTGGGGAGGATGACATGAGTCTTTGGAATGTGTATTTTATTTTTGTCCTGCCTGGGTTTAGGAGGTCTCTGCCTTCAGAGCAGAAAGAACCAGTTAGTCTGATTGACCTGGGGAGGAGCCCCAGCTACTTTCCCCTGGGATGCCACTCTGTCGGTCATGCAAGGGCACCTCCAAGGAAGCCTCTTTGGGGGTCCCTTGTGATAAGCCCCATGTATCAATGTGTCTATGCAGGGGGGCGTGTTCACAGCTGTACCAAGGGTGCACAGGGGAAGCCACTGCAAGGTCTCTTTATGACTCAGGCCTACAGAGTGGGTGGAAGAGGAGAGAGTACTGCTTCCAATATGAGTCAGCCATCGCTCCTAGCCCAGCAGCCTGCCAGCCTTTGCCACTCCCTACTGATGCCAGACTATCTCCCGGCCTGTGCTCCACCGATGCCTGGAGGATTGCTCCTCAGTCATCCACTGTCAATGCAAATTGATCTATAGGTTCAATACAATCTCAGTCAAAATCCCAGCAAAATCAGAATCTTCTGCTCTGCAAAAGAAGTTAAGAGAATGAGAAGACAAATCACAGATGAGGAGAAACTATTTGCAAAAAACACATCTGATAAAGGACTGTTACCCAAACTAGATGGAGAACTCTTAAACTTCAACAATACAAAAACAAGCAACCAAATTGAAAAATGGCAAAATATCTGAATAGACACCTCATCAAAGAAAATACACAGGTGGTGATACACTTTGGATGTGTTTCTACCCAAATCTCATGTTGAAATGTAAACCCCAATGTTGGAGGTAGGGCCTGGTGGGAGGTGATGGGATCCTGGGGGTGAATTTCTCACAATGGTTTAGCAGCATCCTCTTGGTACTGTTCTCGCCAGAGTGAGTGAGTTCTCATGAGCTCTGGTTGTTTAAAAGTGTATAGCACCCCCCCCTCTTTTCTCTCTTGCTCCTGCTCTAGCCATGGGATGTGCCTGTGCCCCCTTTGCCTTCCACCATGATTCTAAGTTTCTTGAGGCCCCCCCAGAACAAACTCTTTCTTAACATATAATTCAGCAAACATGTGCCTTGATATTTATGCAAATAAGTTGAAAACAATATCCATACAAAAACATATACATAGATGTTTGTTGCAGCTTTATTCATAATTGCCAAAAATTGGAAGCAATCAAGATGTCCCTCAATAGGTGAATGGAGAAACATTTTTGTATAGTATCTTGATGCCAGTTAGGCTATGATACCATTTTGAGACCAATCATTCAGGGCTGTTGTTTTTTTTAATTTTTCCAAATTTTATTGAGAGAAGCCAAGCAGATGCCAGCATCGTGCTTCCTGTACAGCCTGTAGAACCATGAACCAACTTAACCTCTTTTCTTTATAAATCACCCAGTCTCAGGTATTTCTTTATAACAATGTGAGACTGGACTAACACAGATGGCAAGTAAGCACATGTAAAGATGCTCAACATCACATGTCGTCAGGAAAATGCAAATTAAAAGAACAATGAGGTACCTCTACACACCTATTAGAATGGGCAAAATCCAGAACACTGATGATAGCAAGTGCTGGTGAGGATGAGGAGCAACAGGAACTCTCCTTCATTACTGGTGGGAGTGCAAAATGGTACAGCCACTTTGGAAGACAGTTTGAGGGTTTTGTACAAAACGAAACATACTCTTTCTTACCATATGATTCAGCAATCGTGCATCTTGATACTTTCCCAAATGAGTTAAAAACTTATATTCATACAAAAATAGACCACAGATGTTTGTTGCAGCTTTATCCATAATTGCCAAATCTTGGAAGCAAACAAGATGTCTTTCAATGGGTGAATGGATAAACATTTCTCTATAGTATCATGGTGCCAGTTAGCTTGTGGTATCATTTAGAGACCAATCATTCAGAGTTGTGGGTTTTTTTGTTTTGTTTTGTTGTTTGTTTGTTTTTTTTAGATGGAGTCTTGCTCTGTCACCAGGCTGAAGTGCAGTGGCACGATCTCAGCTCACTGCAGCCTCTGCCTCCCAGGTTCAAGTGATTCTCCTGCCTCAGCCTCCCAACTAGCTGGGACTACAGGTGCGTGCCACCATGCCCAGTTAAATTTTTGTGTTTTAGTAGAGACAGGGATTCATCATATTGGTCAGGAAGGTCTCAATCTCCTGACCTCGTGATCCACCCGCCTTGGCCTCCCAAAGTGCTGGGATTACAGGCGTGAGCCAGAGTTGATTTTTTAAATTAATTTTTCCAAATTATATTAAGACTATAAACTTTTGGATTGAAAAAGTTCAGTGAACCCCTAACAGAATAAACTTAAGGTTCAAAAGCACACAAAACCAATCACTATATTATTTAGGAATAGATACATATATAGTAAAAACAGTAAATAGCAAAGGCAAGATTAACAAATTTCAGGATACAGACTACCTCTGGGGAGAAGATGGGACACTCGAAGGCTTTAACTGAGTAAATTCTTTTTCTCAATTGCCCTAAGGAGTAAATAAGTATTTTTATTACTATTCTTTAAATTGAATGTATAGGAAGTATTTTTGCAGGATGATAGATATCACAATAAATAGAAAATAAATCAATGACTTCATCCATTCTTCTTCTGTGTTACTTATAGTAACAAAAGCCAGAAACCTGGGGGTCACCCTTGACCACACCCTCACCAACCAAATCCAGTGAATTATCATCACTTTCCACTTCTCCCTACTTCCATTATCACACCTGGCCCAACCCACCTGGACTCTCACGTGAAACACTCATATTTCTTTCTCTCCTTTATACTCCTGCTCGAATCCAATCTCCACACAGCAGCCAAACACATTAAACCTTATCAATCTATCTCACCATCCCCTTTGCTATCAGAAGCAATGCAGTGACATGCAAATCTCCCAAGGCCACACAGCCAGCAAATGGCAGAGGCAGGATTCAAAATCTACTAGTGTTACTGGAGAGTTCACATGTCTTATTCACCCACTATCCTACCTTGGGTGATACTGGGAAAGACTCAGCCACTGCTTAGCATGGGGTAACGTCTGGATAAAGGACAGATTTATTTTTCCTCCAATCACCAACTCACCTCCTTTATCTTCCTGACTCCTAGTTTTCCCTAACTCTGATTTCAAACCATACTTTCCAAGTAACGGCCTCCTAACCCCCTTGCCCGACTACAGCAAGTCCCTGCTATTTGTCCTCCCAGCACTTTGTCTATTTCTAGTAACATCCCTCCTCCACTAGATTGTAACTTCCACGAAGGCAGGAGTCTGCTTTGTCCCCCATTGTAGTGCACATCATACACCCTTACTCACTCTGGTTCTCTCCATGTCCATTTCTCAGTGAAAGTGATAGGTCACCAACAAGACCTCTCACCTTGCATTTCAACATGACGCAAGCTGATCTGGGGACCCTACCTGCAGGGCTGTGTGTGAGCCCTGGTGGGATGGGGAACAGAGACCAGCCCTGGAGCATGGAACCTAAGATGGCCTGTTCCACGCAAGAGACCTGGTGCCTGAGTGGGAATGAAAGAGAGTTTGGGTACCCAAGATTTCAATCTCTGGGGCCAGTGAATGAGTCATAAATGAGCCCCTTCTGCCCATTAAAAAAAATCATATCTACTCCACCTACTCAGCTTGGGTGGGGAGCACCTGGATGTTCACCCCAGGCATGTTGGGGCTGCAAGTGACACAGACCAAGGTAACCAAGCAGGGACGGAGTTCGGGTAGGGGTGGGAGGGCAGGGGCAGGCACAGCCAAGGTTGTGGGACTTCTCCAGAGGCCCAGAGAAGCTTGAGCTGGTAGAGGTCTGTCTCATCTCCTTGGCAGCATTTAGAATTTTTGTCCACAATCTTTCTGCTCTGCAACAGAGGCAGGGGGCCTTCATGCATCTCTGAATACTTAGTGTCCTGCACAGGGCATGACCAAGGGTATATGTCCAAGAAATGGGAGGTGCAGCCAGTCCCCATGAGTCCTTCAGGTCTGACTCAGACACCTCCTTGAGAAGTCTTTCTTCCCTGACATTCTCTAGCTGTATCCATCCTCCTCACTGTGGGACCCTGCAGCCTTGGTGCTCTTGGTATTGTGGCCTCAAGATAATTTGCTGAATCAATGGAGACTCACAGCCTGATTCTCCTCTGAGTAGTTGCCAGGTCCAGTGCTGGAATCTGCCTGGAATCCTCCTCCCTCTTCATTCACCTGCTCAGTTTACGTGAACATTTGAGGGATTACTAGATGCTATCTTACTGGGCTCAAGGGTCACCTGCAGAGAAGCTTTCTGACCCTTCCCTGTAGGGGCTTCTCTTCCCCATGGCCACTGCAACTAGATAGACCTCTCAGCTCCCAGATCAAAATGATCTCTTGAGCACAGAAACCAGATCCAATTCTCTCTCTGCGCCCATCCCCTGGTTGTGCTTGACACCCGACTGGGTTCAGGAAACTCCCACAAAAGGCACCATCTCTTAGGGGAGAGACCACCCCTGAAGGAGATAGATCCTGGTTGCCATCCCAGCTCAGCACTTGATAGCTGTCTCCGTATAATGGCCTGTTGAGTCCACAAACGAGGCTCTAAACTACCTGGCTGAGTTGCCAGGATAGTCATTATCCCCTCAACCCCAGGGGAGAGCAGGACAGGACAGGCCCCTTAATAGCTGGTGCTTGGTGGTCCAGGTACCTGGGGAAGATGGAGGGAGGAGGAGAAGTTACAGTGGAGTTCATCCTTATCTGCCCCGATCTAAGGTCCTCCTCTCCCTCACTCCCAAAGTCACCAAAGAACAGAGGCTAAAAACAAGAACCAAATACTGATGTTTTATTGGGGGATGTGCAAACCCAAGGTATTGGGAGTGAGAAAATGGAAGCAGGGCAGGAAGGAATGGAAGGGAATGCAAGGTGATGTGTTACCAGGCTGGGCACTGCTTCATGACAAGCCTTGAGGAGATACAGCAGTTGTGTCCACCGGCCTTCCCCGCGGTCTCCTATAGACTGCACTGTTATGGAGAAATAGTACCTAGCAGCAATTCATGGAACGGAGGGAAGAAGGGGGAGTTTATCTGCCTGGCTCTTACCTACCTCCCATTTTCTGTTAGTCAAATTTTGCCCCATAAGCATTAACTCCCCCACACTTCTAGGTGTGTTAGTGGGAATTTGGGATGCCAGGTGCCATGCCCTGAGGTAGGGCATTTCATCCAAGTCTGTGAAGTGGTGGGAAGAGATAGAAACTCTGGACATGCGGCCATTGAGTACCAGAGGGATAATCTGATGCAGTACATATACCATGTCCAATACTGTCCAATACTGGTTTTCATTTTCCGGAAGAGGAAACAAGGTATAGTGATCAATGACCTTTCCCAAGGTCGTATGGCTATTAAGTGGTAAATTCGGGATTTGAGCAGAGTCTGGCTCTAAAAACTGTGGAAGACCAAGGTAAAGAACTTGGATTTTGTGTACCAGGCAAAAGAGTCACTAAAGGGATTTAAACTGGAGAGGAGCATGCCATAAAGAGCTTTGTAAAGAAGCTCCCAATCTCTACTGTGCTCCACCCCACATCTGGCTAAACTCCAGCAGAAGCAGGTGGCCCCAGAGAGGTCAGGGCATCCAAGAAAGGTTTTAGGGGTTTTGAGGAATCTTGGACTAGGCCCAGAGCTTTATTTGAGCTTCAAGATTGTCCCATTATCTTCCTGTCTTCATCTGAGCCTACACCTACCAGAGATGAGCTGGTCAGAGGCAGGCAGGGTCTGGGTGGAGACCAAAATGAAGAGAAGAAGAGACTGACCATCCAGTTTCCCATCATTGGCCTGTGGCTCTGCAGGTCCTGCCATCTGCTGATGAATCCTTTAGGGTTATCCAAGATGATCAGATCTCATGAACTGTCAGCTGCAGTGATCACATCTATGTGGTCGATACCTACTATGTATCAACATATTTCCTCCAGGCTCATCAGAAGGGAAGAAAGACCACTCACAGCCTTCACACCTGCATGTGTACAGCCTTTCACCTGGGTGGCCTGGTGTGCCTCCTGCCACTGGTTCAGCTCCTCAGCCTTCTGCTCCATGTCAGCCTGTACCTGGAGACTGTGTGGGATGCAAATCCAATTCAGAACAGACAGGAGACCAGTATGGCAGCATCGCAGGTGATTATCCAGACACCAGCCAGAAGCTATTGGTTTTGTTTGTTTGTTTGTTTGTTTTAAGGAACAGAATATATTAAGTATAGATATTTTGAGCTCTTTAAAAGCCAAAAATTTTTTACAGCTTTGCAAATTAGAAATTAAAAAGCCACTGAAGCATCCTACATGTTTTAATTTCTGAGAAGGTAAATATTTGTTCACTATAACCCACATAAACAAAAAGTTCTTTGAATTCTCCCTCTTTTTGTTTTTCAAGAGACGATTCTTGAGACCAAAAAGTGAGAAAACCACTGTGAATTATCCTTAGCTGTGATAGGTCTATTTCTTGCTATGCCTGAATCAGTTACAGACTTCTAAGTACTGTACCATGTAAGTCTCTGGCTGGGCCAAAATTTTTGGCCTTCCTAGCTCAGGAAGGTAGCTTTTGGTGGCCTGAGGGATTTTCACCAAAGCTAGCTTTTTAAATTTCTTGGCTTTATATCTATTTTTCTTGTTATTTTCTCTGGTTTCCCCTCCTCTATTCTTTTTTTCTTATTTTTCTCTTTATTCTTTCTTTTTTCATTTTCCTTTTCTTTTTTCTTTTTCTTTATTCTCTCTCTCACTGTTTCTCTCTCTCTCTCTCTCTCTCTCTTTCTCTCTCTCTCTCTGTCTCTCTCTCCAGAATCTCGCTCTGTCACCCAGGCTGGAGTGCAGTGGCACCATCATGGCTCACTACAGCCTCAACCTCCTGGGCTCAAAGGGATCCTCCTGCCTCAGCCTCCCAAGTAGCTGAGGCTACAGGCATTCACCACCACACCTGGCTATTTTTTGTTGTTGTTGTTGTACTTTTTGTAGAGACAGGATCTCACTATGTTGCCCAGGCTGGTCTTGAATTCCTAGACTCAAGTGATCCTTCTGCTTCAGGCTCCCAAAGTACTGGAATTATAGGTATGAGCCACCATGCCTGGCCTCATTTTTAATTTTTTTTTTCTTTTTCTTAATTTCTCTTTGTTTTTCTCATTGTTTTCTTTTTCATTTTTCTTCACATTCTTCATTTAGTTTATCAGTATTATTAGTTAATATTGGTAATTAGTATTGTTAGTAGTAAGTCCAAAAGACTGTAGGTCCTTTACAGCATCTCTGCCAAGGAGGAGACTCATATTGGCAACTACCGGCTCCCCAACACCATTGCGAAGGGAACCTTTGCCAAGGTGAAGTTGGCCTGGTATATCCCGACTGGCACACAGGTGGCTGCAAAGGTCATTTACAAGTGTGGAACTCCAGCCTCCAGAGACTATCTCGTGAAGACATCATGAAGGTCTTGTGTCATTCCAACATAGTGAAATTATTTGAGTTGATTGAGACCAAGGAAACACTTTACCTAGTCATGGAACAGGCTAGTGAGAGAGAGGTATTTGAGTACCTAGTGGCTCATGGCAGCCTAAAGGAGACAAAAGCCTGAAGCAATTTCCACGAGATAGTGTGGGCTGTGCTATGTGATAGTATTGCTGCCAGAAGTGTAGTATTGCCAGTTGGGACCTGAAGGCAGAATAGTTGCTTTTGGATGCTGACATGAACATCGAGATTGCAGGCTTGGGCTTATTTGGCAACAAGCTGGATACCTTCTGTGGCAGTGCCCCTCATGCTGCCCAGAACTCTTCCAGGGTCAAAGTAAGGTGGCCCCAGGGTGGAGGTGTACAGCCTGGAGGCTTCCTGTATATCTGGTCAACACATCCCAGCCTTTTGATGGACAGAACCCTAAGGAGCTCCTGGAGTAGTGAGAGCTGAGAGGAACATTTGGTATTTGTTTCTACCTGTACATGGAGTGTGAAAACCTGTTCAAGAGAATCCTCATCCTCAGTCCAGCAAGAGAGGCCCTCCTATGGGGAGAAACCAAAGCTTTGCGTTGAGTCATTTTCTGACTACAAAGACTTGGGCAGGCAGAACTGATGGTGTCCATGGGTCGTACATGGGAAGGGATCCAGGACTAGTTGCAGGACAATGGAGTGTTGGCCACCTATCTGCTCCCAGGCTACAAGACATCCAAGCTGGAGGCTTGGATCATACCCCTGAAACTCATGCCTGCAACTGATCCCACTACCAAGCTGCCCTCCTTCCCCATCCACAAGGTACAGCATATCATCCCTGCCAACCCAAAGCAGCAGAGATGCAGTGAGCCTGCCATTCCCACCTTTACTTCATACTCTGAGAATAGTCGAAGGAACAATACAGAAATCAGAGGCCTGAGGAGGACCTGGAGTCAGGGCAGAAGCCAGTAGCACAGCTAACTTGCCTGCCAGTCCCCTATGTGGCCTGGAGAGAGGACCACTACCCTGCATAGCCTCCCAGCGAGGCCCTGTGGCCTCCCTCTTCACCCATACCCCAGTAGCAGTGGTGGAGGCCCAGGTGGAACCAGCTTCCCCCAGGGTGTCTCCTATAGAGGAAACTGACTGCACACTAGGCAGCTTGGACAGGTGCAGGATCGGTAGAATTTGCCCAAGGTATGACCCAGCCTTTCCCTATGGAAACAACCAAGGCTGGCAGGGGACCACAAGGAGGTTCTTCACCTTCCTCTGCAGGCACCTGTGTTTCAGGTCAGCCAGAAAGAACCAGCCTGAGACTGAAAGCAGAATGCAGACAGCAAAACCTCAGGTGGTAGGCAGCAAGACAAAGTTGAGCACAGGAAAGAATGTGGGAGGTCAAGCTAGCTCCTGGCACTTGCCATGAGGCAAGGAGGTCCTGAGCCCCATGGAGCCCAAGGAGATGGGGCAGGAGATGGGCCATGCTGGAGGCAAACAGCTGTGGGCAGGAGTGAGCAGAAAACACACACTGCTGTGCATGGCCCGCCTGGCTGAGAGGATCTCATGCAGTGGAGGACACAGGTGTGCAAGCTGCCAGGCTTCGCTCAGTGGGATCAGATCAGGAGGAAACTCCATAACTCCCTGGCCTTCAAAAGTATTGTCCTTAAGATAAGTGCTGACTTGAAAGGTTGGCCAGGGGCTGCCTGGGGAATAAGAAGGGCAGCCCCTCTGCCCAAGCTGGGGAAACTGCAGAGACTAGACTGCTTCACAGGGGCTCTTCTCCCCTTCCCCTGCTCCTCTCTGTCTTGTCCTGCATGTTTTTTGGGAAGAAGAGATGATTCTATAGAAATAAACAAACACAATCAACATACACAAAAATATATATGCCAATTCATTATATTTAAATACAATAGTTAAAAAAACCCTGCTCTATGACAGCTGTCACAAGACAATCATCTACAACTTTCTGAAGGGTGGGCCCTGAACCCTTGAAAACACTCTTGTGACCCACCTGAAAAATAATAAGAAAAACACTATCCTCAATGGAAACCAAAGCCTGAAAGAGCATCCCGAGAGTGGGACAACTGTCAATGGCTGTAAAGAGGCTTCCCTGGAGCTATGACAATGGCTCTTCTTGCTGGGAAACAAGGCCTGAGGGCCACACCTGTATGATGAATACTGCACTGAGACAGCCACCTCACTGTGTATAATCCTAAAACAATCTCAGTGTATCCCCTCTCATGTCCTGTGGGTGGCTGGGCTCAGCTGGGTGGTTGCTCTGCTCCTTATGGTCTCTGCTGGGTTCACTCCAGGGGAGTACATCCAGCTGGGGACTGGGCTGGGTTGCAAGGTCCTACAGGATTCTCTCACACTCTGAGGCCCTGGTGCTGATTGAGGGCTGGGGTGCCTCAGTTTTTCTTCCTGTGGCCTCTCGGACACAACAGGAGAGTCAATACTTACCTATAGCATGGCAGCTGGGTTCCAGGAGGGAACATTCCAGGAGAAATGAACAAGTGCTTATCAACCCTCTGCTTGCCTCACTCTCACAGATCACATGGCTAAGACTGGAGTGAATGTAGGGAGGGATCACACAGGGAGAAGAGTCTGGGGAGGCTGGACCCACTGGGCACCTGTGTATGGTCTATCACACACTGTTATGCAGCACAGCACTGGACTCCTTTAGAGAAGTGGATGAAAATGCTCCTGGTAGTGGGATTCCTGACTGAGTGTCTGTACACAGGTGCAGAAGAGAAAGCAGAATTCATGCCTATGTATAGAAGATGGTTTGTTCATTGCCCCTGTCCATGGTGTCTATCCACGGTGTTTCTCCATGGTGTCTGTCTGGCCATCCTCTGCCCGACTTCCAGTGAGGCAGGGTCTGATGTAGAATGTGCAAGTGGACTGACAATGCCTGAAGTTTCCTGAGTTTGGGAACACAGGGAGCCTACTCTGATAAAGAGGGACAAATCCACTGTTAAGGTCACACTAAAGGAGACTTTGCCTTGTCACACAGATATAATTCAGGACAACATCCAGCTTGGCCACTGCACACAAGTTGGTGCCAAGTCAATAGCTGGACTGAAGCTCATTGATTGGGGAAACGGGGCTTGCTTTGCCAGGACTGAGGGCTTGTGGGTTGGGGCAACATTTCCCTATTCAGCTTTCAAATCTCATTTTGACCCTCACTTCCCAGGAAGTCCC
>NW_012098099.1:4174716-4193611 GCF_000951045.1 Mandrillus leucophaeus
CTCAATGGAAACCAAAGCCTGAAAGAGCATCCCGAGAGTGGGACAACTGTCAATGGCTGTAAAGAGGCTTCCCTGGAGCTATGACAATGGCTCTTCTTGCTGGGAAACAAGGCCTGAGGGCCACACCTGTATGATGAATACTGCTCTGAGACAGCCACCCCACTGTGTATAATCCTAAAACAATCTCAGTGTATCCCCTCTCATGTCCTGTGGGTGGCTGGGCTCAGCTGGGTGGTTGCTCTGCCCCTTATGGTCTCTGCTGGGTTCACTCCAGGGGAGTACATCCAGCTGGGGACTGGGCTGGGTTGCAAGGTCCTACAGGATTCTCTCACACTCTGAGGCCCTGGTGCTGATTGAGGGCTGGGGTGCCTCAGTTTTTCTTCCTGTGGCCTCTCGGACACAACAGGAGAGTCAATACTTACCTATAGCATGGCAGCTGGGTTCCAGAAGGGAACATTCCAGGAGAAATGAACAAGTGCTTATCAACCCTCTGCTTGCCTCACTCTCACAAATCACATGGCTAAGACTGGAGTGAATGTAGGGAGGGATCACACAGGGAGAAGAGTCTGGGGAGGCTGGACCCACTGGGCACCTGTGTATGGTCTATCACACACTGTTATGCAGCACAGCACTGGACTCCTTTAGAGAAGTGGATGAAAATGCTCCTGGTAGTGGGATTCCTGACTGAGTGTCTGTACACAGGTGCAGAAGAGAAAGCAGAATTCATGCCTATGTATAGAAGATGGTTTGTTCATTGCCCCTGTCCATGGTGTCTATCCACGGTGTTTCTCCATGGTGTCTGTCTGGCCATCCTCTGCCCGACTTCCAGTGAGGCAGGGTCTGATGTAGAATGTGCAAGTGGACTGACAATGCCTGAAGTTTCCTGAGTTTGGGAACACAGGGAGCCTACTCTGATAAAGAGGGACAAATCCACTGTTAAGGTCACACTAAAGGAGACTTTGCCTTGTCACACAGATATAATTCAGGACAACATCCAGCTTGGCCACTGCACACAAGTTGGTGCCAAGTCAATAGCTGGACTGAAGCTCATTGATTGGGGAAATGGGGCTTGCTTTGCCAGGACTGAGGGCTTGTGGGTTGGGGCAACATTTCCCTATTCAGCTTTCAAATCTCATTTTGACCCTCACTTCCCAGGAAGTCCCATAGCAGAGATTACTTGTACTTCACATCCATATTCTCTTCTCCCCTATTTCAACAGGCACTAATCTTACTGATTTCACATCTGCAGTCCTGCTGCCCCATCAGCTTGGGGAATAGAAGAGTCAGGAATGTACTCCTCACTGTACCTCCAGTGCCAAGAACCATGGGTGGTAAAATCGAAAACTGACAAATCCTTTCCCTTCTTGTCATCTGCTACCTCTCCTTTCCCCCAAATCACCATTTACTTTAAAACTGCTGACTAAGAATCAAAAGGCCAATGACCTTGGTCCTCTCTGACCAGGCCCCAGGTGAGAACTATGTCGTAAGGGGCAGTGGCCACACGATGTGGTATTTGGCTGGAATGATGTAACCTCTGCCCTTTGACATCGTCATGTAACTGGGTTGTCAGCTAGAGCCCTAAATAATAAAATGCATATAAAACCCCCATTCATTATAGAATGGGACCCCAGCCAGCTTCCCAATCTCAATGAGGATTCTTGAAAGTCAGATATTTCCCTGGTCTCCTCACATTCTGATTTTCTGCTTCCACTGAATCCTGGATCTTTCTCCCTCCCATCTTTCATATTTTAGCTTTTCCCTTCTCCCTATCCTTAATCTACCCAGAGAGTCAGCTCCTTTACCGTATTTCTCCTAAACCTCACTCATCCAACGCCATTACATTACTTATTAAAGACCAATGTGTCTGTGTTTGTGTGTGTGTGCGTGTGTGTGTGTGTGTGCGCGCATGCGCACATGTAAGGGTTTCTTTAGAGAACAGCACAGCAGGTAAAATAGACTGTTGGACAGTATCAGTCTTAAAACATCTCTGAGGCTCCCTTGCCTGGGCCCCAAATCCAAAATGGGGAATGTTCACTGGCCTTCTCTTCTGGTAGCTGCCAGCTCAATTTCTGGGACTTCTTCACTTGCCTTCAACCTCCTTGTCTCCATGCTGGCTCACTTACTCCCTGCCCCCTAAAAATCATATTTGTGTGTTTAAGGCTAAAGAGCATTCATTTTTATTTATTTTTTCTTAAAGTGTTCCATCCTTATTGAGGCATATTTGAAGGATACAAAATCGCGTATATTTAAAGTGTGCAATTCTATCAGTGTTGACATACACACAGCCATAAAACCATCACTTCCAAACAATATTTCCACCATCACCTAAAGTTATCTTGTGCCCTTTTAATCCATTCTTCCCTCAATCCCTTCCCTAGGCAACTAGTGATATTCTTTCTCTATACAGATTAGCTTGTATTGGTAGGATGCAGTGATTCACACTTATAATCCAGCATATTGAGAGGCCAAGGTGGAAGGATTGTTTGAACCCAGGAGTTCAAGACCAGCCTGAGCAACATAGTGAGACCTCATCTCTATAAAAAAAAAATAAACAAAATTAAGTGGGCATGGTGGTGCATGTCTGTGGTCCCAGCTACTGAGGAGGCTGAGTGGGATGATCTCTTGATCCTGGGAGATTGAGGCTGCAGTGAACTGAGACTGCACCACTGCACCCCTGCCTGGGCAACAGAACAAGACTCTGTCAAAAAAAAAAAAAAAAAAAAAATTAGCTCATATTTTCTAGTGTTTTATATAAATGGAATCATACAGTCTGTTCTTTTTTTGCCTGGCTTCTTTCACTCAGTATGATTTTGAGATTCTTCTCTGTTATTGTGTGTATCAATAGTGTGTCTTTACTGCAGAGTGGTATTCCACTGTATAGAAGTACCATAGTTTGTCTGTCATTCATCTACTAGTGGATTTGGGTTGATTTTGGGGTTTGGCTCTGTATAAAGCTCCTGTGAACACTCACATTCAAGTGTTTGGGTTTGATGCTTTCTTTTCTCTTTGATAGATACCTATAGTGGGATGGTTGGGTTGTATTGTAGATGTATGTTTAACTTTAAGAAGCTGTCAAACTGATTTCCCAGTGGGTTGTACCATCTTATACTCTCTCCAACTGTGTAGGAGAGTTTCAGTTGCTCTGGGTCCTCACCAACATTCAATATGGCCTGTCATTTTAAAGTCAGCCACCTACCTTGTTTTATGTTTTTGTGTTTTGAGTTTTTAAAAAAATGTACTTAAGTTTAGCCAACTCTTGTCTTCATTATACCAAAGTTTACAGGATTAAAACCAGATTATTTCTGTTGCTCCAGTGATATTAATAGTGTCCACTCTTAACCCCCAAAGTGTCCTAGTTTGGATGCTAAAGTATATGTTTTATCTGCTTCCAGCCCGAGTGGCCATGCCCCCAGGCTGTCCTTCCACAGCCACACAGCCCATCAAGGCATTCTGCTCAATGAAGACATTTCCTTCCTCTGAAAGAGACTTTCCTGCTAAACACCTTTTTTCCTTTCTACAACCTGATTACAGTAAGCAAGGATGGCATAACATAACCATCCAAATAAGCTGAAAACTTTTGCCCACACAAAAACCTGCACACTGATTCATATTTGCCAATACTTGGAAGCAACCAAGATGTCCTTCAGCAGGTGAACGGATAAACAAAACATGGCATATCCAGACAATGGAATATGATACAGCAGGAAAAAGAAATGAGCTCCAGACATTCTGGAAAGGTAAATCTGTAGAGGTCATAAAAAGATCATCTCTTTGAAGTCTGGGTATTTGGTAAAAACAAATCAGTGGTTAACAGGGGCTTGGAGTGGGGAGGGAGGGATGAATAGGTGGTGCACAGAGGACTTTTAGGGTAGTGAAATGATTCTGTTTGATAGTGGAATGGTGGATACATGGCATTATGCATTTGTCAAGATCCATGGGACTGTATATCATAGAGTGAATCCTAACGTAAACTATGGACTTTAGTTAATAAAAGTGTTCCCGTATTGGTGCATCCGTTTTAGCAGGTATACCCCACTGATGCCACATGTTCCTAGTGCTGAGAAGAGACCCTCCTCGTGATATGCTCTGACTTTTTTCTCAGCATGGTCAGGCTTCCCTTACCCCTTTCTGCCACCCACCTGCCCATCTGCTGCCGGTGGCTTAAGTTTAGCCAACTCTTGTCTTCATTACATCAAAGTTTACAGGATTAAAACCAGATTATTATTATTATTAAAACCACCAAAGTGGCTGGTGGCCCCTTTGTTACTCACATAACTGTTTGTGGGGCCTTCACATGTTTTTACAGAAGCTCAAGGACATTCCAAACTCAGGGGACCTGACAACTTTCCATGGGCCTGTGGCCTGGGGCAATTCTACCTTCCTGTCTGAAAATGAGGTGGCCAGACCACTGCTATTTAGGGGTCCTATGTTCTGAACCCTGAGTAACCCCATGGTTGGGGATCCCCCTGTCTTGCACAATGACAGAATTGGGAGGATGTTTGTCTTCCTGTCAGTTAGTTCCACTTCAGTGCTGTGCAGCCTGCTTGCTTAAATGGCTTGCTTAATTCGGTTCCCAGAATAAATCTTTGCTTAGATCCTGAATTACATGACCTATTAATAACAAAAATAGCCACCTTAATGAAAAGTACTTTGCTGACCTCATATCATCTCTGAATATCATGTGTTATTAGTCACATTTTATGGATTGGAAAACTGAGGCTCAGAAAGGTTAAGCTACTTGCCCATGGTCACACAGCAAATATTGGCAGAGCCAGCCTTCAAACCTAGGTTCTTCTGACCCCAAAGGCTTTCTGCACTCCATCCCTAGTGTAAACAGTAGATGATCATGTTTAGTTGCTTTTAAAGGGTTATTTTTTTTAATGAGGAGGCTGGTCTTTAGGAGTTTCAGTAGAAAGGGATGCGCTTAAAAGTTAATAAAATCGTCAATGTTTTGACACATTGGAAAAGAGCATGAAGTCAGTGGGGTGGAGGGAGACGAATTCATACTTGCTGAGGGGACTTCTCTGAATCTTGAGGCAATTCTAAATATAGTTCTCCAGAAACTGCTACTAATCATTAGAGTGACCAGCAGTTACTGATCGTATACCATGTGTGAGACTGCAGTCATCCCACTGAATAGACATTATTTTGCAAATTCTCACAACCTCATGAAGTTAGTACTATTGGGAGCCCCATTTAACAGATGAGCCAACTGAGGTCAGTTAAGTCCTTGTCCATACCAATGCCCCTGTAAATGAGGGAGCAGGTGTGTTCAGGAATGCCAGCACTTCCTTCTGTTTTAATCTGTTTGGCTGTCTGACTGTTTCATGTATTTATTTTCTTTCTATCCTGCTGGATGTTTGCTTCATAAGGGTTGTAGTTATCTGTCTGGTTCACGTCTACAATCCTAGCTACTTGACACATCATAGAGACTCCAGCACTATTTTTTGAATAAGTGGATGGGAAGCATGGCATCACTTCCGTTTAGGTTCTCGGTCCACCTTGTGTAATAGGAAAATGAAAAGCCTCATAGGAATACAGGGGATACTGGGGTAGGATTTTCACAGGAGTTTGAGGTGTTTTCAGAACTTTAGTGGCTAGTTTGAAATGTGTTTTGTGGTGCTTTGGGGAAGCTTCAGCTCCTTCTTCTCTTGTCTTCCCACTACCCTCTGGCCCAGTTCTTTTCCAGGTTCCTCTAGTGCAGGTCAGGATGGAGACTCTATACCATAATAAGGGCAGAGCCCTGTAGAGAATGTCACCCATCACTTTCCTTCTTAGAACTGCCCTGTTCTCATTGCACATGGACAGAGAGAGGACTTAGAGCTCATTTACATGCTTCTTGTTGGTTTTTTAAAAAGTGAAATAAAAATGCTCCCCTGCCAGGACTGTGACATCACCCAGGGCTGTGATTAGCTGGAAACAGGTGAGTAGATAAAATTAATCTTAAAAATTATTCACCATTCAATGTTCAGAAAATTCCAGAATGTGGCAGTCCACTTGATTGAGGAGGAGTTCAGAATTCATCCAGGGTCACCAGCAATCGGTTCTAATATAACTAACATTTTCAAAATGTTAATATCTCACTTACTGTGATGCTAAGGACAGTAAGTGTGTGCTGCCTTTACCTATCCACTTCGTTTTATCATTTGTATGTAAAATATGTTTGCCTTTACCCAACCTACCAACCCCCAGGTTTTTTGAGGTATAATTGGCAAATAAAATTGCATAAATTCAAGCTATACAACTTGATATTTTGATATATGTATACATTGCAAAATGATCACTGCAATCTAGCTAATTAACATATCCTTTACTTCACGTAGGCAGCATTTTCCTCCTTCCTTCCTTCCTTCCTTCCTTCCTTCCTTCCTTCCTTCCTTCTTTCCTTTTTTTGGTAAGAGTCTCTCTTGAAGTCTCCAGCTACTATTGTATTGGGGTCTATCTTTCCCTTTAGCTCTAATATATGCCCTATACATCTGGATGCTCCAGTGTTGGGAGCATATATATTTAAAATTGTTATATCCTCTTGCAGAATTGACCACTTTTTTAGGTAAGAACACTTGAGATCTACACTCTTAGCAGCTTTCAAGTATACAATACCGCATTGTTAACTATAGTTACATTACTGTACATTAGACATCTGTTTGCTTTTATATGTGTGAATTATTTGGTTTTACTGGAAATATATTAACATTGCACAAGAGATTGCCTATGGTCGTCCATTACATTAGTGGCCCAAGTGAGTCATGATCCCCCTTCCCACATCTCCAGGTATTCATGTCCTTGTGTAGGTGCCCCCCTTGAGTCTGGGCTGGATGTGTTTCTTGCTTTAAGCAGTAGAATGTGGCGAGAGGGATGCTGTGTCTGTTCTGGGATGAGGATGTAGAGTCATGGCATCCTCTGCTCCTATGCTTTGGGAGTCCTGGGCCACTGTGTAGGAAGTCCAGCTACTCCACTGGAGAGACTACGTATGGTAGCCTCAAGGAGAGGGAGAGGCCTTGAGACATGACGAGAGACAGAAGCCCAACTGTCCCATTCCATGTTGAACCAGACTTTAGTCAACCCATTGGCTCAATATACTCACATGAGTGACCACCAGCAAGCTAGCAGAGTCTAGATTGGATCTGTTACTTGCTCAACCACAGAGCTGAGCCTGGTACAGATTGTAGAATCATGATAAAATAAAATAATTGTTACTTTAATCCACTGCATTTTGGGATGGCTTCTTATGCAGAAATTGATGACCAAAATATTATATAAAAGCAAAGATTCTCAACCCTGGCTATCTAAAAGTACCATCACCCAGGATTCTAACCCTTCAGAGATTCTGATTTGATTGGTCTTGGGTGAGACATCATATATAAAGTTTTTTAAAGTTTTACTTTAAAGATGAATACACAGGATGAATGGAGGAACAAATGGTGGTATATACATGCAATGGAATATTATTCAGGCATAAAAATGAATGAAGTACTTACATGTGCTACAATGTGGATGAACCATCAAAACCTTCAAGAGAAGTCAGTCACAAAAGGTCACATATGATTCCATTTATACCAGATACCCAGAATAGGCAAATTCATAAAGACAGACAGCAGATTGATGGTTGCCAGGGACTAGGGTAGGGGACATGGGGAGTAACTGCTTAATGAGTATGAAGTTTTCTTTCAGGTTGATGAAAATGTTTTGAAACGAGATAGAGGTAGTGGTTGCACAACATTGTGAATGTACTAAATGCCATTGAATTGTTCACTTTAAAATGGACATGAAAAAGGTAATTTTGTGTAAATTTCACCTCAATTAAAAAGAAGAATCGGAAGAGGGAGACAAAAGAGGAGGTTAAAGTGAGGCAATGTGGGAAGGACTTGGCCTGATATTGCTGGCTTTGAAAATGAAGGAAGATGTTATGAGCCAACGAATGCAATGGCCTCTAGCAGCTGGAAAAGACAAGGAAAGGGATTCTCCCCTAGAGCTTTCATACAGGAATGCAACCCTGCCAACACCTTGCTTTTAGCCCAGGGAGACCTGTGTTGAACTTCTAACCCACATTCTAACTTTTAACTATAACATAAAAACTTGTGTAGTTTTAAGCCACTAAAAAATACACAATCATTTTAGCTTTATTTTTAAGTTTTATTTTGGGGCATAACAGTTTGATAAGGTTTCACATATGTTTAGATTCATGTAACCACCACCACCACAATAGGATACAGAGAGTTCATCACACACAAACTCTCTCATTCTTCCCTTTGCAGTCACACATCTTCCACCCCTAACCCCTGGCAACCACTGATTGTTTCCCCATTACTATCATTTTTCCTTTGCCAGAACATCTTTGCTTTGTTTCACATCTTAGGAGGAAAAACATTTCTTTAATATCGATTTTGGAGCATGTCTGTTGGTAATGAATTCTTTCAGATTTCATTCATTGAGAATGTCTTTATTTCATCTTCATTCCTGAAGGATGTTTTCACTGGATATTGAATTCCAGATTGACAGTTTTTTTCTTTTTCAGCACTTTAAGAATGTTATTCCATTTCCTCTGGCCCACTTTTTTTATTTCCTGAGGAATCCACAGTTATTCAAGTCAATGTTTCCCTTTATATAAAGTATCATTTTTCTCTGGCTGTTTTCAAGATGTTTTGCCTTAGTTTTTAGCAGTTTAATTATGATGCATCTGGGCACGGTTGCCTTTGGGTTTTGTTTGTTTCTTTGCATCCTACTCTTCTCCTTCTCCCTCTGGAACTCTAACAATATGAATGTTAAACTTTTTCATATTGTCTCACATGCCTCCAATACTCTGTTCATTAATTTTTAATTTTTTCCTTTTGTTCAGATTGGATAATTTCTATTCAATCTTCAATTTACTGACTTTCTCCATTTTGCTATTAATCCTATCCAGGCAATATTTTATTTCAGTCATTGTAATTTTCAGTTCCAAAAAGTTTCTCTTTTGTCCTTCTTTGTATCTTGTATTTCTTTGCTGAGATGTTTTTTGTTTCAAGATAATTTTCCCTTACTTCTTGGAATATGGTTATAATAGCTGCCTTTGCATCTTTAATAATTTCAACATTGTGTCATCTTGCAGTTGGCATCTGTTGATTATTCTTTTCCCAATAAGTTGAAGTTTTTCTTGTCTTTCATATGTCAAGTAGTTTTGGATTGTGTCCTGAACGTTTTGAATATTACATTATGAAGATCCATGTCTTGTTTAAATCCTAAAGCAAATTTTGAATTTTGTTTTGTTTTGTTTTGTTTTAGCAGGCAATCAATCTAATTAGGCTCGAGACTCAAGTTCTGACCTGTGGACTGTGGTTCTAATATCAGTTCAGTTTTCAAAGCCTTTGCAGTGCTGTGGGAATCTGTTGTGTGTATGTTGCCCAGTGGCCATTTGGTGGTCTGGATCATAGTCTCCTGCACAGTTCAGTTCTCACACCATGTGCAGCTTAGAAGTAAGCCTCAGAGTTCATATGGAACTGCTCTCTTGAGCTCTCTCCTTTCTGAGATTATTCTGGTACTTTTGGCCCCCTGGAGCCCCATTTTTTTTTGTCCTCTGGTTAGAAAGCTAGGTCTTTAGTTTTTCTACCTTGCTGCATACATCTCATGGCTATACCTGAGTCTGTCCCACCAGGCAGTGTATGAACAGAGAGAGAGAAAAGGCAATGGTATTTTGTCCTACCGTCTTGGGACCACAACCTCTCTAGTGGAGGGAAGACTCACTTCCCTCAGAGCTTTAAGTATTTTGGTACTCTGTACGCTGCTGTTGCCATTGTTGTTACTGCTGCCACTATGGGATTACCTGGGGGTTGGGTGGGAGAGAGTGGAGAAAAGATTTAAAAACTGGGGACTTTCTCCACTTCTTATGACTCTTAGGTATCCCACAACCACCTTGGTTCAGAAAGTGAGGATTCTTTTTAGAGCCCTGCTTGCTTTTGGTGTGCACATCCAGGTCAGACTAATGAGTCCAGGCCAGATGATACCAGAGGGGATAAAAGATAAGAGACTCATGGTGGTTTTGGTGGTACTTCATATTCTGATCTCTTTCCCCAATCCACCTGCTCCTATTTACTTGTCATTGTCCTCAGATAGATGTTCAATGTAGTCTATCCAGGGTTCATTGTTGCATTTGGTGGGAGAAACAGGATAGGGTATGCTTACTCCACCTTGCCCAGAACAAAAACTCCAATATATATGTCTTAATCCAACACTATAAATGGTTAATAAACTTTGCCTTCAACAACAGGCACAATGACCAATGCTAATTGCCAGGATTGCCTGCAATAGTTGTGTTCTTTCTGCTGGATAGAGACTCCTGGGCCACCTTAAGGGTTAGCTGAGGCAGGCACTGCTATCATGGGTCACTCCTGAGGCCAAGCTACTTGAAGCAGCTCCTGTCTTCTCAGGTCCTGGTTCCTGCCTTCATCTTCCTATTCCTCCCACCCAACACAGTCCAAGTGCTAAGTAAGGTAGCCTCATCTCAGAGCTTACCTGAACCATGACAGAAGCGTCAGTGAGGAATTGGAGCCTGGAATGTCTGACTGAGAAGTTTGGTCATGACTTAATAAGTAAAGGAAGCTCCTGAACATTCTCAAGTAGCAACATAATGTAATCATTATCATTAAAATAATAATTAACATTTATTAAGCCATGTACTATCCTATATGTTTTTACATACATTATTGTATATACGTTATTACATTAAGTCTTCTGATATGGTTTGGATTTGTGTCCCCACCCAAACCTAATGTCAAACTAATCCTCAATGTTGGAGGAAGGACCTGGCGGGAATTAACTGGATCATGGGGGCAAACTTCCCCCTTGCTATTCTCATGATAGTGAGTGAGTTCTCATGAGATCTGGTTGTTTTTAAATGTGTAGCACTTCCCACTTTGCTCTCTGTCTCCTTCCTGCCACCTTATGAAGATGCGCCTACTTCCCCTTCACTTTACACCATGATTGTAAGTTTCCTGAGGCCTTCCCAGCCATACTTCCCATATAGCCTGTAGGACTGTGAGTCAATTAAACCTCTTTTCTTCGTAAATCACCTAGTTCTCATGTAGTTCCTTATAGCAACATGAGAACAGGCTAATACATCCTCCAAACAGGTTACAGGATAGATACTATTTTTCATTTGCAGATGAGGAAACTACTTTTACCTGGAATTGACATGTTACTAACATCAAAGGGTCAGGAAAGTGCCATTCTAACCTATGTTGAGGAGGAGAAGAACTGGATGAGCCCAGACACATATAAGCTTGTGACCTTGGGCATTAATTCCCTCTTTTGCAAAAAGGGGATAGCAATGGTGTCCACCCTGTTGCGCTGACAGGATAAGATTATGAATGTAGCATGCTTAGCACAGTGACTGGCACAAAGGAGGCACTCATAAATTACCATTTTTATTTGTTTCCCTTCTTCAATGTAGCTGAACCAGCACGTACAGTTCTACTTGAATCTCCAAGAACTGGCAGGTCTCCTGGACTAGACTCCATTTTTAGTGATAATTGGATGCTTATTATCACCTAGAGATCTGGTTTGACAGCTATTTTGCACTTTACCAAGAAAAAACAAGTAGCTATGCCTTGGTGGCAGTCAGATGGCCAACACATTAAAATGAGTTTGCACAACCCACCACTTTACCTATGGTCAAGTGTTTAAAACCTCATCTCATGTATTTAATCAATTCCATTAAAATGTTTTTCTCTCAATTTCTGTGAAGATGCAGGGGAAAAAAGGTAATATGTATTCATCTCTAGCATTTTCATTTGATGTGTGAGGTCATAGTTAAAAGCAGCTACCACACATTTGGTCAAGAGTTCAGGGACAATCTGGGCAGCAGGGAGCAGTAATGTCTCCATTTAAGATGCAGGAGCCAATGACTAGGTCAGTAATCTTCCACTGGCTTCACTGAGAGCCCTGACATGGAAAGGAGTAAGGAAGAGGAGATTGTGGGAGGAAACACAGGTGGGCAACTGCATTGCGGAGACACAGGGACTGCCAGCCAATTGTCTTGGACTTGCCTATGCCAAACGTTCTGGAAATGGACTAAAGTGGGAGGAATATCACAGCAAGGTGGGACTGGTGGCGAGTAGGAGGAGCAGGGAATCAGCAGGGGCTGTGACATCAGAGGAATCCTGTTAACGGGTATTCGCTACTGGCCAGTTGTTTAACCTCTTTGAGCCTTGATTTCTTTAACTGCCAAGTGGGCAAAAAAAAATACCTATCTCGTATGATTGTGGGGAAAGCAGATGAGAAAATGTGTGTGGCACAGCCATGGGGACTGGGGGCCCAGGGCTTGCTCAGTAGTGCTACTTTCCCCTTTCCAACCCGGATGTCAGAGGGGACCATCTGCCCTCCAAGATCTAGAGGGGAGGATCTCAAATCCTCACCCCACCAGTGCCCAGTTTTAGATTTTGGTGAAGCCCCAGGCATAATATTTCTTGCTTCTACTCCACTATGCTTTCCTCAGTTAGGTTTTTGATCTAGCCAGATGTTGACCTCAGCTTCAGACACACACAGAGTCAACACTCACACTCTTACACACGTACAAACACACATGCTCACACACACACTAATAAACATACACACACACCACTCACACATACTCATATATGCACAATCTCACACACATACATGCAACACACACTCACACTCCCACACACATACATACTCTCACACACACAAGTACATACATGACCTATGTTCACTGAAATAATATTGTTCAGCACATTGTGTATACAACGTTTTAGGAAACATCTTTTAAAAAGTGTATTAAACTCACGTTTCTGTCATTATCCTATTATAAACCCTTCCATTCACAGATGATAAACTCTTAACAACACAGGGCATCCGTAATGATCTGAGCATCCTCTTTTGAACATTTGTCTACAAACACTTCACTACACACATAGGCCCTCACATGCACAATCCCTCCCTCACACAGCCCTTACATTCAAGACCGCTGTGTGTGTTCCAGCTGTGATGAAACTCTGGGGCTATGGAGGAGATTTATGCTATCAAAGCACAGGGGTACAAATTGAGTACAGTCTGGTTTTTTGAAGTCTTGGACATGTCCACTTAGGCTGTACGTCTTGCCACATTTCCCCTGCCCACTGTTATCCCTTTCTCCCCTTCCTTCTCTCTTCCCTCGCTCTGCCTTTCTGGCCCCTACTAGGGCACTTTTTTCTAACGTAAGGTGGTCTAGCATTTCTTTGTTGTCTTCTTTCAGCTCAAGCCCACAGGCTCTTGTTTTCTGCTTCCAAAGGCTCATAGAGGTGTTCTAAACACACATGGTTCCTGTCCCAAAGACTTCTGGAGCAGCTGGAGAAATGCAATATGCTTGTTTTGCTCTGTTGCCTTCTTCCTATGCAGTGTTCTATGGCCAGGGGTGGCAGTGGCAGTGGTGTTAATACCTGGAGAGTATTCCACGCTTGTCTCCATTACTGCTAACTTCCCAGGGTCCCCACTTGCACAAAATATGCCCTGGATCAACACAAACTAACTGATGGCATAAACACAGCTGATGGCATCAATCACTTTATGATGCAGATTAGATCTACGTTCTTTCTAGAACAGGGGCACCCATCACCACTGCCATCAGAGGTCATTGGACATTACTACTAACTTGGGTGACACTAAAAGGATCTGGGATACAATCCTAGCTAATTCGATGCCCACTGTCTGACATTGGGTGAATTGCTTCACCAATCTCTGCCTCAATTTCTTGACCTTTAAAATGGGGGTGATGGTACCTGTCCCCAGAGCCAAATGTACTGTGAAGTGAGTGAAGTTGAACCTTAGGTAGCCCTCACTTCTAAAGACCTGCTTTTGTACCTAATTTCATGTTGGTAAATTGGTGTTCCTTTTCCTTTCTAAAGAAATTTTTTCTCTTGTTTCAGTCTATTTGTATTAGATCATATGTGTTCCTTTTCCAAAAAGGCTCCCCAAATTGTATACAATTCTGGACCCATAAAAGCTGATTTCTGTGTGGGTTGGGAGGAGAAAATGAGATGATATCTGTAAATGCTCAGCCTAGACTGTTCTGAGTGCTCCAGGCATGGAAGCTGTCGCAGAGAGAGCACCAGGACGTCTGAACCCTTCCTGCTAGCACCTTCTTCTCCATGTCCCCCCTAAATGGGCCTGCCAACTGGGGCGAACTTCTGCAGGACACAGTCACTCAGGCCTTGGAGCCTGTGTCCAGCTTCTCTCAGGCACGGATGCATCCCTCCTCTTGACGCACACAGCTTGGAAGCTTTCCCTAGACACAGCCAGCTTGACAGAGGCCACATCGTTCAAACCCCCTGCCACTTCCCCTCCAGCTGACACGGTGGCACCAAATGGGAGGAACTCCATATTAGTCTGTTCTCACATTACTATAAAGAAATACTTTACCTGTAATCCCAGCACTTTGGGAGGCTGAGATGGGTGGATCACGAGGTCAGGAGATTGAGACCATCCTGGGTAACATGGTGAAACCCCGTCTCTACTAAAAATACAAAAAATTAGCCTGGCATGGTGGCAGGTGCCTGTAGTCGCAGCTACTCGGGAGGCTGAGGCAGGAGAACAGCGTGAGCCCAGGAGGTGAAGCTTGCAGTGAGCTGAGATCACGCCACTGCACTCGAGCCTAGGCGACAAAGCGAGACTTCGTCTCAAAAAAAAAAAAAAAAAGAAAGAAAAAGAAATACCTAAGACAGGGTAATTTACAAAGAAAAGTTTACTTGGCTTATGATTCTGCAGGCTGTACAGGAAGCATGGCAGCTTCTGCTTCTGGAAAGGCCTCAGGAAACTTACAACCATGGCAGAAGGTGAAGGAGCCAGATGTCTCACATGGCTAGAGCAGAAGGAAGAGAGAGAGGGGGAAAGTGCTACACATTTTTAAACAACCAGATCTTGTGAGAATTCTATCACAAGAACAGCACCAAATGGATGGTACTAAACCAGTGGTCCCCAACCTTTTTGGTACCAGGGACCAGTTTTGTGGAAGACAATTTTTCCACAGACTGGTGAATGGGCGGGAAATGATTTCGGGATGAAACAGTTCCACCTCAGATCATCAGGCATTAGATTCTCAACTTAGATCCCTCACATGCGCAGTTCACAATAGGCTTCAAACTCCTGTGAGAATCTGCCACCACCACTGATCTAACAGGAGGTGGAACTCAGGCAGTAACGCTCTCTCGTTTGCTACTCACCTCCTGCTGTGTGGCCGGGTTCCTAACACGGTAAGTACCCATCCATGGCCTTGGGGTTGGGGACCCCTGTACTAAGCCATTCATGAAGGATCCACCCCCATGATCCAATCCCCTCCCAACAGGCCCCACCTCCAACATTGGGATTACAATTACACATGAGATCTGGGCGGGGACACAGATCCAAACCATATCAAAGTCCCTCTCGCTACCCCTCTACAAAGACTTTGTTATGGCCACTTGGGACCTGGCCTACTGCGGTGTGTTCCCGTGTTCCATTTTCTGCACCTCAGGTCCACAAAACTGGCATATGGATTCATCACCATTCTTTCTTCAGAACACACTGTCATCATTGGTCCCCATCTGGCCTGCTGTTACCTGATTATGCTTTTTGTTTTATTCTTTAATGTAATATGGACTGCAAGACCATCACCCAGAACAAGAGCTAGGACCTTGATAGAACCTACAGCTAACTTCACCTGCACCTTCAAATGTTTGGATTTAATTCAGAAAAGACTCTTGTTCTCCCAATAATCCACAGCTGCCGTGTACACTAGCCCCCAACCCATGTCTTCTTTCCCCGTTGGTTACATACCTTCAAAAGAAGTCCAGAGCTATCATATTAGCCACTTGATAGGGTATTTGGTAAGGGCTTGGGTAGAGGATCAAGTTGAAATCAATGATTTAAATTAGGTTTTTGCATTTATGTTTGTTTTCTCATTCAACAAATCTCTCGTGCTCTCCTCCTTTTAGGCCTTGCAGATTCATCAAGATGTCCTTGAGGTTCTGAGGGAAATGATCCAGATTCTCCTGAGTTCTCCCTCCCACCTAAGCAGGAGGCTGCCCCTGGCAGTAACCCTAGGCTGCCATGCAGGATCCTGGGAGGCTGGGCTGGAGTGGGAGCTGGGCAGGCAGGAGCCTGCATGTGCAACTGTGCTGATAAGTCATATCTGAAGCCAGAATCAGAAGGGAAACAAGGTCACCAATGTAAAGGGGTCAGCGGAGCAGGAGACAAAGTCATGAGAACCAGGGCTGCCCACCCGGAGTCGGGGGAAAAGCAGAGGATGAGGGTGCAGTCCAGGGGAGCTGAACTGGGGGGAGCTTCACCCGACTGCCTTTTCAGGCTGGGGAGCCCCTGCACTTCGCTGCTCTTGGACATCTCTGACCTCCCCAGACCTCACCCCTGCACTGGTGCCTCTCAGCACTGGCTCTCTTTAAAGTCACCTGGGCAGTTTTATGAGAATGCCTGTGTCTGCCTCCACCCCCAAGGCTTCAGATTTGCCTGGTCCGGGGTGAAGCCCAGGCAATGTGTGTCCATGAAGGTCCTCCAGGTGATTCCAGTGTGCAGCCAGCACTGAGGCTACCCCTGAGAGTGCGGGGTTGGGGCTCTATCCATCTGCCTGGGGCAGGCCTTGTTGTAATCTGGCGAGCTTGGGATATGGGAGACTCCCAAGAGGCTCAAGACTAAGACTGACTGAGCCCCAGCCACTCCCTACCTGTAACTCCTGTCTTTAGCTGTCTCATGGATCTCGGAACAGTGGAGAGGCATGAGTTAGGCATGGGCAGGAGTTGGAGTCTGAAGGCCACACGGTCGTTAGGTGTCTCTTGAAAGTCCTCACTTCTTGGTCTCCCAGCTTGAGGGCTGCCAGTTGGCACAGCCACAATCAGTGAGGGTCAGAGAGCTCCTCCCTTTGGGACCTGGCTCCTCTGGCTTGGCCTGGATGGGTAGTGGGCCTCTCAGTTCTTTCCGAGAGCCACACTTCCCCAAATGTCTGGGGCACTGGGGAGGGATTGGAAGTAGCAGTGGAGAAACAGCAATTTCTTTAAGAATGAGCGTTTGGGGTGGAAGAACTGTGAGAATACTGCATGTAGCAATGGGTGATACAGCAGGCCTGTGTCTGGAACCAGTGGAGGTTTCTCTGGGGCCCACCTTGGCACGCTCCGTCAGGATGTTGGCCTGTGGGTGGAGCACCCGGCATGGATCTGCAGAGCTTTGGACAGTGCCTTTCAATACCAATAGGCAAACTTGGGCCTAGACTGGTGAATAAAGCAGCTAGAAAAGGATTTTACTGATAAGTAGGGTAGCCATGGGGGTGAAGATGAGGGGTTTGGGGCAGGGGTAAAGTGTTTCTGTGGAGGAATGTTTGCTACCACCAGAATGGTGTCAGGATGTGAAGAGGGGGCAAGCTGGTGACAAGATCTTGGGTAGTTGCACTCAAGGACACAGTGTGACCTGGACTGGGGTTGCTGGTGTAGGGGGTGTGGTTGTGCTAGCAGAGGCTGACTCAGTGGGGCACGAGCATCCCTGTGGCCCACACCCACTGTTCTCTGCAGGGAATGGCTGGCTTGGGGGTCCCCAACTGGCATCCTCACTGCCTCTCCAGAGCAGTGGCACCCTGGGCGGTCTCTTTCTCCTGCACCATCACTGCCATCTTGCCACAGTGAGCAAGCATCCCTGTAGCCCCCACACTGGGCTGCCTCCATGCTCTGGCCGTCTCTCCTCTGGTCAGGGGAAGATAGAGCATGTCCTGGGGTTTTTTTTTTTCTCTTAGGTCCTCTGGTTTACAAGGCTAGGTTTTTGGAGATGGTAAAATTAAAGGCCACTGAAAACATGGCCCATTGCTTTGTGTGTTCTGAGCCACCAGGTCAGATCGGGTGCTTCAGGTCACCACCGTGAACTGTCAGGCTGTGAACTTCCTCAGAGCAAGCCTCTTCAAGGATCACCGCCTGCTCTCAAATTGGAAGACTTGTCTTGGTGGCCAGCTTTCCAAGGAACACAGAATTGAAGCACAATGTTATCAGCATGGAAGAGGGGGCCCTTGAGTCCATCAAAGGCAAATAGAAATTTCTGGATGCAAACTGGACATTACCAACAACTCCAGCTACTCTCCTGCCTCCCGGCAATAACCTATCATCTTCTGTGGGAAGGAGCCTTGTCTGGTCTGGCTGATCTGGCTCGGCCCAGCCTTGTGTCAACACCCCTCACCCAGCTTCTCTGGGGTGGCTTGGAGGTGATGAGGAAGAAGTGGTGAGACCTCAATCCAGGTGTGGTATGGGCTTAGACTTCAGTAGGTGAATTTTTCTAATCCTTCCTCCTTTCCCCCTCTACCCCAGCATATACTGATTCCTTTAGAATAAAGAAAACTGTGAAGAACAGCTCCTCTAATAGATCTTACCTGCTTGAAAATCCCTCAAGTGTCTTCTGTTGTGGAAAACCCTGTTTTTTTCCTCCCCCAACACTGCCTGTATTAAAAACCTGCTCTTGATAACAAGGGCTTTCAGGTTAGTCTACAGCCTAAGGTAGATCACCTCTATAAGAGTAAAGAGAAGCAGACCAGGATGGTGCATTTAACCAAAACCAAAAGTCTCCTCGTGTGGCCCATTTACATCTGTGTATGAAATACTTAGATTGCCAACCTGGGCAACACAGAGACCCTATCTCTACAAAAAGTTTAAAAACTTAGCCGGGCGCAGTGACTTGCACTTACAGACCCAGATACTCAGGAGGCTGAGGCAGGAGGATCTCTTGAACCCAAGAGTTTGAGACTGCAGTGAGCTATGATGACACCACTGCACTCCCGCTGGCAACAGAGCAAGACTCTGTCAAAAAGAAAAAAGAACAAAGAAAGAAAGAAAGAGAGAGAAGAGAGAGAGGGAAAGAAAGAAGGAAGGAAGGAAGGAAGGAAGGAAGGAAGGAAGGAAGGAAG
>NW_012098099.1:4193791-4195920 GCF_000951045.1 Mandrillus leucophaeus
AAGAAAGAAAGAAAGAAAGAAAGAAAGAAAGAAAGAAAGAAAGAAAGAAAGAAAGAAAGAAAGAGAAAGAAAGAAAGAAAAAAGAAAGGAAGAAAGAAAGGAAGGAAGGAAAGGAAAGAAAAAGAAAAGAAAGGACAGAAAGAGAGAAAGAAAGGAAAAGAGAAAGGAAAGAAAAACAGGAAATGAAAGAAAAGAAAAGAAAAATGCTTAGATTGTAACACCTCACATGGCAGCAACCAGGACAGGCTTGGTGTCAAAACACAAGAAATAGCACAGAATCTATTATTTCTTCTCCAAAGGCCCTTTTCCAAGTTGTACTCAGCGTGGAAATTTTTGCCAACATAAACCTAAGGACAAGAAATTTCTTCCTAGAGATACAACACAGGTGAGACAGACAGGATGGGTGGGGTGGGGAAGCATCACAGAGCATGGAGCTGGTTCAGGGTTCTGGGCTGCCAAATTTACAGAGTTCTTATCTCAGCATCTACATCTGCACAGACTGATGCAGTAGCCTGTAACAACCAGGAGAGGTAAGGCTCCTGAACACGGGGCCTGAAAGTTATGACCTTTGAGCAATTGTAGCCAGAGAGAAGCCTCCTCTGCTATTGGATTTGGAGCCCTAGCAGAGGGGGTGAGCCATCTAGGACAGACTGGAAGACGACAAGGGAGTGTGGCCACAGACAATCAATAGAATGAAAGAAGACACTGTCAACGGGAAGGGATGAAACATTCCTCACAGCCTCATCTGGCTAAGGTTTCATGAGCCATTACCATGGGGGGCCTGGAAGTGAATATGGGAGACATATTATGTTTATTTGTCCTTTGTACATTCACGTGCAAGCTGATGATTTGATGAGCAGTATATAGTTTATTCTGTAGTGTGGGATTGGCCACAGGAGTATAATTTAATTAGGGCTGCTCTGCACACTGATTTGCTTAATTTGAAGCCCATTCCTCCCCTGGGCAGGGAAGTCTCTAAGCCTCTGATGGGTAAACGGGAAATTAGGTCATCTGTGGATGACACAGAATGTAGATTAGCCAGGTGCAATGATGCACACCTGTAGTCCCAGCTACTTGGGAGACTGAGGCAGAAGGATCACTTGAGCCCAGGAGTTCAAGGTCAGCCTGGGCAACATAGTGAAACCCTCTATTAAAAAAAACAAAAAAACAAAAAAAACAAAAACAAAGAACATAGACATCATGAACAATAAATGCCTACCCAGTGCTTTAACTGGGCATTGCTCCAGAGCCAATATGCTGTCAGGCATGCCAGACATGTCATTGTCATTGTAGCTTCTGCATGGCTATGTATGAACAGGAGAAGTAGATTTCAAACTATGAATCATTTTCAGGATCAAGTCTGAGGTGCCAGTAATTTCATTTCTGGGCCCATTTACCCAGAGCAGAGCAGGACAGCTTGTTGTGGAGCAGGAGATCCATGCTCCATCCATAGAAGAATACCTTGGAGACAGCTGACAGTCTGTGTTTGGGAATGCTGACAACGCTGGCACAAAAGAATGCCCATTTGTATATGCATTCAAGCAGAGAAGAGTAGAAGATACTCACTAAAACTCCAGGGATACGAGGAAGAGGGTGAGGTTTATGTAAAATAGGAACCCTCAGCTAAACAAATATTGGAAATAACAAAAGGGTGGGTGGTGGGGAAAGAAATAGAATATTTTTGGTTATAGCTGCATTTTCATTTAACAGCTTATGAAATGTGGCTCAGAAAAGGGAATAGGACATGATGAAAAGGACAGCTGGTCAATAGAAAAATAGTGGGTGGATTATAAAATAATTTTTAAATTAATGTGTTAGTTTTTCTGCTGTAACAAATTACTACAAGCTTAGTGGCTTAAAACAATGTTAACTTATCTTATACTTTTGGAGGTCAGAAGTTCAAAATGTTTCTTAAAATCAAGGTGTCAAGCATTTCCTCTGAAAACTGGCACAAGACAGGGATGCCCCCTCTCACCACTCCTATTCAACATAGTGTTGGAAGTTCTGGCCAGGGCAATCAGGCAAGAGAAAGACATAAAGGGTATTCAGTTAGGAAAAGAAGAAGTCAAATTGTCCCTGGTTGCAGATGACATGATTGTATATTTAGAAAACCCCATTGTCTCAGCCCA